>NC_083459.1:11281228-11581421 GCF_023558535.2 Drosophila nasuta | reverse complement strand
CGGGAAATGTCCGAGTGAGAGAGGAAGAGAGAGAGTGAGCTGCACATTGGTTATCAGCGGAATTCACATATCAAAGAAGCGGCTAGCGAAGTCTCCAGCGTTGCACATGCAGTCACCTCATTCAACTGACAGTTTTGCTGTTGACTTCTTTTTTTGTGTGTGTTTTCACACCCGTCACTCCAAAGTTAGCAGGGTATGCTCAACAACAGAAAGAGAGCATAAGGTATTTAGTATACCAGTATACACTATTTATATACAGTATATACTATTTATATACAGTATATACTATTTATGCAGCATCAGCGAAGATTTGCAAATCAATTAAGAAACCATTTCAGAGCACAAAAATTAGCTGCTGTATTTGGTTTATTATATATATGGTATATGGTATATACTGATATCGTTATTAAATTATTGTACATTTTGAAATTGTTCATAGTATATTTTAATATGCTCTTAGTATATTTTTGGCAGACATTCGGCATATTTCAATCAGTGAGTTTTTTAAAGTTATTTAAGAATCTTTTTTTTTGTTTGACAATGTAGCAATGCTTGGTTTAGTATAAATTCTATGCTTTAATTAATTGTCGTTTCCAATTAATGGTATATTTTTAAACCATTTACTTGTAATATGCTTAATAGATTAAAGTATTCAGAAATATTGTATAAAATGTATAAAAGCATGTCAAAATATTTCATACTTTAGTTCAATATACTGTTAGTATACTTTTTGGAATATTTGGAAACCAAAAATTGTCCGTTTTCTTTGACAATGTGAACGTGTTTAGTTAATAATATATTCTATGCAATTTTTAAATGGCGTTTTGTATAATGGTAAATTTATATATTATACAATTTAAAGGATATGTATAATACTGGAATACTTTCAGTATATTTATATACCACTTAAAGTATATTTCAGTATAATGTTGGCATACTTTCGGTATATTTATATACCACTTAAAGTATAGTTCAGTATAATGTTGGTATACTTTCGGTATATTTATATACCACTTAAAGTATAGTTCAGTATAATGTTGGTATACTTTCGGTATATTTATATACCACTTAATGTATATTTCAGTATAATGTTGGCATTCTTTCGGTATATTTATATACCACTTAAAATATAGTTCAGTATAATGTTGGTATACTTTCGGTATATGTATATACCATATAAAGTATACTTCAGTATATTGCTAGTATAATTTTGGTATAATGTTGGTATACTTTCGGTATATGTATATACCATATAAAGTATACTTCAGTATATTGCTAGTATAAATTTGGTATAATTCTAGTCTATTTAATAAGTTTTTCATATTTTATCAAAATGTTTAACGGGTATCTCAAAGTCGAGCACTGTCAACAGTAGCTTTCTTACATGCTTTTTTTTGTGTGCGCTTGCATCTCATTCAATGGACGCCGTGTGTGAGACAACGAATTAAGTTTGCATGGGCAATGACAATAATTTGTGAAATCGACTTGTGATAGCTGTGAAAAAGTGTATAAGCAGTCATACAGTGCGGGGTGGGGTGGGACGGTATGGAGAGGAGAGGAGCGGAGCGGAGTGAGACGGTAGTTGGTCGAAAAATTCGGGCCTCAGTCTGTCTGTTTATACAAAGCTGAAAGCTCAAATGAAACGAGACGAGACGTGGCGAGAGGAAACGAAATGAAACGCAACGCATCGCATCGCAACGAAGACTGATGAAAATGCCCAAAATGTGGAAAACTACAATACGTAGCTACGTATAGCACATGTAGAACGATGAGTGTTTTTGTTGTCTGGCCAAAAGCGAAAGAATGCAAATTTTGTTTATAACGCCGCAGCAATGGAATGTTCAGTGTTCAGTTCAGCTCTCTCTATCTCTCTCTCTATCTCTGAGCTCCCAGTTGTGCCTCGATTATATTTTCCCTCTCTGATTTTCGGTCAAACAATGCGCAAAACTACGAAACGAAAGAGCTTCCCTTCTGCTCTGCTCTGGCCATCAGATGAGTTGAGTTGCCACCACAACGAATGGCAGACAAATGGACAAACGGACAGACAGTTCGCCTGGTTGACTGACTGACTAAATGCTTGGCTGAATGACTAACTGAATGACTGCCTGCCGACCAAGCGGACAACACACACAGACCTAGACCCAGGCCCTGGTTCTCATCCTCATCCTCATCTTCATCCTCGCCGTGCTCCAATGCGATGCAGATGCAGATGCTCTGAGCATGACACAGAATGGAATTTTGATTGTGTATGTTGCATCTGCATCAAACCATCACCAACACTTCACCCACCACCACCACCCGAAACAGTGCAGCCATCCAGTCAGGCAGTCGACAGTCAGTCAGTCAGTCAGTCACTCAGTCAGTCAGTCAGTAACCACCGGGCAAAGTCATCCAACAACCCACAGCAATCGCCCCATCAACAACAACAACATCAACAACAACAGCAGCGGCAGCCTCAAGCCAAAGCTTTACCGTAACTGTAGCTGGAAACCAGGATTCAGGATTCGGGATTCAGGATTCAGGATATAGCTGGAGTCTCTCTCGCTGACTCTGATTGTGCAGTAACGTTGAAATTAATGCTGCACATATTTTCATTTTCGGTTTATACTCCATTCTTTCATTTCATTCATTCGTTTTTAAAGCCCGCTGCACACATCAAATGAAAAGCGAAAAATGTTTTCCATACCCGCCCAATTGAAGTCGGGGCATATGCATTATCTTATCCACAATATTTGGTCTTTCGAAGTATGCAGATAATATGATTAAAAAAATATATGTTATAAGAGTGAAGCCAAGTATATATTGTGATATGTTTGACATTTATGTATTGTTAACAATTTTATATATTTTGAAGTTAATAAGGAATCTTCCATCAACCATAAGTTACTTAAGATTTATTTTATTATATTTGTTTAAGAGTCTGCAACGTAGCATTAGGTTGATATTTAATTGACCAATATCAATGAAGTTTTTTCTGTAATTATTTTCACACAATTCAGAAACGTGAATCTTTAAAGATATTTGTTTTGTTACTGAGAAGAATTGTTAAAGAAACTATCGAATATGAAATAGACTATCGATATGTACTATCGAAATGAACTATCAATCGTTTGAGTTTAATTTATCCATTTCCAAAGCAGTCTGAAAGTTTATTCCCGCAACTTAGAAATATTAAACGAAGATTTATTTATATTATATTATATATATATATTATTATTTATATTTATTATATAAGAGGAAATAAGAAAAAATATTATTGCATTGATTATAGAATATACGTTAAAACAAAAAACATGAATTAAACTAAAATTTGAAATGAAATCGTTTGGAATCTATAAAAAAAAAGTTGAAACATTCATCATTTAAAAATTGATAAATGAGTTTGATTATAATTTCATAGCTGGAAAGTTGTCTTCCACTCAATTGAATACCCGATTTTATGCAGTTTAATCTCTTGTTTTATTAACTATATCTCTGCTACAAATCTTATTTAAATGGTTAAATCTGGAGATCTTGCCGAAGCAACATAAATCTGCAGAGTATTTGACATTCGCGTTGATTGGTTTAATTGCTTGCATTCCTTTCCTTTTTGTTGATGTTGTATTGTTCTTGTTGTTTTTCTTTCTGTGATTTTTTGGCTGTTGCGCCCGTCAAATCGGAAGGCAGACAAATGGACAACTGAATGGACAGAGCTGCACTTTCCGAATCGGAACGGACTCCGACTCTGACTGGACTGGACTGAAATGACCAAGCGACCGCTATCCAACTACATTTTGATTTGTGCTCCATTTTTGGGCAGTGCACTGATAACGTTGTTATCGTTTGGGTAGCAAACGTCAAGCAAAAAAAAAACAGAATGCAGAAAACAGAAAAAAATCACATCAAACAATGCGCACTCAACATGAGGCAATGAGCCAACAGACACACACAATACAGCAGCCCAGAACAGAATAAACAAATGACGAGAACAGACTCGTTGTACTCACAATACTGAGTACAACAAACGACCCTCAGTTTCCGGTTAAGCTACTTATAAGTTGCATTTTTCATTCCATGTTACATTTCGCAGTGCGCTTTAAAATTAAACTATTCGATACATTTATATTTTGACATTTCAGATTTCAATTAATCGAAATGACATTCTCAACAATTTTAGTGTTTAGCAACTTAATTATTTTATTATTATTAAATTAGATAAACGTTTGTGTAAGTTTATATCCTCATTGCTAAAAAGCGAGAGGGTCATGAAAGGCTATATACCATAACGTACATATAGTATATACCGTAAAGTATCCATATGTGTACAGTATTTTAGATTACCCAAAATAGCAGCGTTGTTTGCTTCATTCTATATTCTATATATTTTGGTATATTCTTATGTCGGTTTCAAATAATGAGATATTTTTATACCAATTGTAAAGTAGTATACTATTTATATCAATCAATTTAAGCCGCAGTATTGTATGTTTTTATTTCTTTTACTCAAAAGTATATAGTATAAAGTATATACCATAAAGCATTCATATGTGTACAGTATATACTACTGACAAAACTTGGCATATTTGTTTGGATCATTATATATTGTTCAGTATATTTTAATGTCATTCTATCATTTTAAGCTGCAGGATTAAGCGATGTGAAAGTCTTCAAATACCATTTTCCAAATAGTGTTATTTAATTATTAATTTATTAATGCGTTTTCAATCCTTCTACTCAAAAATATACCATAGAGTAAATTTAGCATCAATGAATATTTACAAATAAATCAAAAGACTCTGTCAAATGATTATTACTAATTTTAATGAATTTTAGTGAATGTATCACGCTCGCATTAAATATTTTTTTTAACGAGTTGAATTCATTCGAAGTCGAGTTCAAGTATTCGACATTCATTCAGATTAAATAAAGCAGTCAAATTTACTTCGTCTCCCACATAAAGACTTTTATGTCTTCAGTTCTTTTCATCGTCAGACTTTTTCGTATTGTGATTCTAATTAGCGTTCGTTAATTAAAACAAAAGGCACTGATCTTTGAATTTGCAGACAGTTGGACAGAAAATTGAAGTCAGCTTCGTCAGCTAATGTTGCAGTTGCAAACGAAGCATTTCAAGATTTCCTTTTTTTATTTCGCGTTCAAGTTAATGGTTCTAAATTTATAAGTTGTATGAATTATGTATCTCATGATTGGGATTCTCATAAAAATAATTATACATCAAAGAGTTAAATGTAAGTTACGGAACTTAATAAAATGGGGTGCTTATTAATGAAAATGCAAATGGAAATTTAATTGTAAGTAAAATATTTATTTATGTTGTGTTTATTTTTATTTGATAATATTGAAACTAGTATTAAATTCTACAGTAAAGAGAGTTCTGTCTGTTTAATAATTTCTTACAACATGCTCCATTGTTGTTTTTTAAATTAATTTATTTTGCTACTGAGCCAGTCTAAATGTGTAAAAATTAATCTTAAAAAATGTGTACAGTATAAATGTGTAAAAATTAATCTTAAAAAATGTGTACATGAGGTTTTTGTATATACTTTTTTCTCTAAAAATCGTAAAAATACGATTTGAGATAAGTTCATATGTAAAATGTCATTTCCTACAAGTCTTTTAAACAAAAAAATTTAAAGACGAAACAAAATAAGTACTACAAAGTGCTTTTTACACCCGTTATCCGACATCTCCGACCGAATATTGTATATTAATATTACATTAATAAATCTACAGTATTTATATACTCCTGATGTGTTTTAGTTGCCATCAGATAAAAATTGTAAAAGTTATTCAAGAAATATTTGGCTCCTTTGGTTGACCATTTGGTATATTTTGTAGTCTATGGTATATTTCGAATGTGGTAATAACATTCGGTATATGTTAGTATTTTTCCAGTACACTAATTCGGTATATTTTAAGAATAATATTGAACTGTTTTTCTCTGTTTGAAATGAGGGTTTTAGCTGCTTTTGGTTGACCATCTGGTATATTTTGTAGTGTATGGTGTATTTCGAATGTGGTAGTATATACCATATACATATATACCAAATATGGTCTTGGGTAGTATTTTTGCAGTAATTAATTTGTTATATTTTTACAATAATACTGAACTGAAATATAGCCTTTGGTATTTGTTAGTATTTTTGCAGTATACAAATTTAGTATATTTTAAGAATATTTCTGAACTGCTTTTCTCTGTTTAAAATGAGGGTCTTAGCTGCTTTTGGTTGACCATCTGACCATATGGTGTATTTCGAATGTGGTAGTATATGTATATACCAAATATAGCCTTTGATATATGCTAGTATTTTTGCAGTATATTAATTTGGTATATTTTAAGAATAATACTGCACTGCTTAGCTCAAATTTAAAATGAGTAGCAGGTATCTTACAGTCGAGCTCACTCGACTGTAGTTTTCTTATTTGTTTTTATACTTAACATTTCATATTCTATCAAAAGTGAATTGAGTTTTAATCGGATTGGTTTGCTTCGTATTTATAAAGTTCGGTGTTCTATTGGCCTTCTAAAGCAATTGCAGTTGCAGTTGAAATTTGCATTTGCTGTTCAAGTGGTTACATTTCAGAATTGGAAACATTTGCCATTATTGCACGTTTTGGCGACATGTCACCGTGATAATTTGACAGCGCAAATAAACTGTGAAAAGTCACATAGCTAAATGCAGTTGTCATCAAATTATGCGCTTCGCCTCATGCTCTCTACTCTTCACTCTTTGAAGTGTTCTAGTCACCCACAATTCGGACTCACCCCCAACCCCCCACACACATACACACACCTTTCCCACTGCTCTATCGCTGACATTTTGTGTGTTGATGTTCGTTTTGGGTCTTTTGCTATCTCTTTGGCGTGTTCATGAATCATTTCGGTTAGCGCCTGGAGCCCAAAGTGGACACCAAGCAAAGCTGACATGTAACTCTCCCCTGGCTTGTTACCGCATTAAAAGCGGGACAACAAAACAAAAGAAATGAAAATGAAAATAAAGTAAAATACGCTGATGGTTAATAAAACGCTGCGAAAGTGACAAAAAATAAAGAAATGGAAAAAAATTCAGCTGAGCTTTGGTTTTTCATGGGACAAAACACATGTACAACTGATGTTCATGTGTCTGTATGTGTGTGTGTGTGTGTGTAACTGTGTGTGTTACATGTTGCTTACACTCTTGAGTGGGTGAATCGTATTGTATATTTGCTGCTCATCGTTTATGACTAATAAATGCATGCATGTGCAGTTGCAGTTTGCAGTTTGGAGTTTGGTGTTGGGAGTTTGCAATTGTTGCTGCGCTGTGGCAATTGCAAATGCTGTTGCAAGCAAAATGAGTGCAAAACGAGCATTTTGAAATATGCTCATAAAACACACACACACACATATATTGGAAAATGAAAATGCAACAAACGATTGTAAGCATAAACTGTGGAGTAGCACAAACAGCTGCTGCAAAATGTTGCTGCAACGATTGCGCAACAAAACGCAAGCGCAACCGCGCTCAACGATGCAACGCTGCCACAGCGCAAGCGCAAGCTTGCACTCAGACTTCGTGTATGTGTGTGAGTGTGTGTGTAATCGACAGCTTGCAATCGAAATTGACATCGACATCGACAACAACAGCGACGAGGCGTCGCGACGCCAAGCGAATTTCGGTTGACGAAACGAACAAAAAAAAAAGAACAACACACAAAAACGTGCAACAAATCAAATGAAAACGAAAATGCGAAAATTGTTCGCATTCGCAACGCTAAACAACAGCAGCAGCAGCAACCATAACAACAGCAACCACAACAACAACAGCAACACAACACAAACGATGTGAAGTCAAGCGACATTGCGGCCAAAGCTGCCACAAATATTAAACAGAGAACTGAGAAAATCACCATTTGATGGCGAATTAATTATTATTTACAAATTAGCGCACAATTAATAAGCAATTCAATTTGATTTCTAAATAAATTTATGTCACTTAATCACACTTTATTCTATTCGTAATATTTGGGGTACGAACCAAATAAAATTTTGCGATTTTTAGAAATTGTTTGAAGTTGTATTGAAAATATTATGAAATACTAATGATAGTTTCAATTCTATTCAATTTTAGTTATAAGTAATAATTTATGTCACATAATCACACTTTATTCTATTAGAAATATGTATAAGGCTTTCTTTACATTAGACATTACATTAGATTATAGTATATTAGATTATAGATTATATATATATATTATAGACATTACATTAGATTATAGTATATTAGATACATTTTAAATACATTTAGAAACTTTTTGAGGTTTGAAGCTATTTAAATACTAATAATATAATAATATATGATACTTTGACAATACTAAGGCACAGATAATAGAACAGTTAACTAAACTAATAAGAGTGTCAGACCTTAAGTTTACTTAAAAGTTTATTTCGCAATCTAATATGATGTTAAAAAACGTAGAATTATAAAAGTAATATTCAAAACCTTTTTTTTTGTCGGAGAATTGAGAATCTCAAAAATCATATACCATATAATCTAGTTTAACGACGTTTTTCGATATTTTTCGTAGTTAGAAAACCTTTTGTTTAAATTTCAAGAAATTCAGAAAAGTTCAGCAAAGATCAAACAGAGATTATAATGATATTTCTAAGTAAAGTTGGGGAACTTGAGATCAAAGTAATTAATAGATGTTTCTATTCAAAGTTGACATTTAAAAGAAAAATAGTAAGACAACTTTAACTTTATAAACAATCAAACCCTTATTGAATCAAAACCTTATTGAAAATGTGTCCGCCTAAGAAAGGGCTCACTAAAAAAATTTCACAGCAGCAGCTGTTAAGACGAACAATCAATCTTGGCAACATTTCTTTGTCATGTAAAGAACATTAAAATATATATTTTCTTGAACAAACAAAGACGATTCAAGGCTTTGGATAACTTAACAAATTTCAGCACGAAATTAAGCTTGAAGTGCAGTTTTTGCTGCATACTTTTGGGCGCATACGCAAATCGCTGTTAAAATGCGCTGTTCCGATTTATGAATTCGCTTAGAAAACACAAAAAATGCACAATTCAATTTAATACTGTTGAAATTCAAGTCAATCGAAGTCGAATCTTTAAATGTCTAACGAAAATACGCAAATTAAAGCCAACGCTCGAAAGTATGCAACATAAATGAAAATGATATCGCCGAAATGGTCAGTTTGTGGAATTGACTGAAGGGAAAAGAATCAATTAAGAATGAACGAAAAGGATGCTATTTATTTGATTTAATTTGAATGGCAAAAGTTGGTGTCGGTCACCCACACACTTCTTTTGTGGCCAATATATGTTATATAATGACAATGTGTCATTAATGCTCTTTATTAAGCTGCGGCGGCACATACGAAAGTATTTCGTTTGTTACCGGTTTCGGGTTGTTCTTGGTGTTGGTGTTGGTTTTGCTTTTGGTTGCCAAAGACCAAAAAACAAAAAAAAAAAGCTTTTAATTTAAGACGGATGCGCGACGGTCACACGGCGAACAAAACGTGTGGAAAATGGCGACGACGAAGCGGCGGCGTTTCTTTTGGTTCTTTTCGTTTGCGGCCGGCCAAATGATAAGGGGTTAAGTAAAAAATTTTTTCAAATGAATTAAAAACCAAAAAGCAAAAAAAAAAATCAAATGGGAAGAAGAATATAAATAAATATGCCAACGAGAGAGACAGAAAGAGAAAAGAGTGGAAAAAAGCGAACGTTTATCGTTGCCCTTGCCATCATTGTCGCTGTCGCTGTTGCTGAGTCCCGCTGCAATCTCATGGATATGCATAGAGTGCTAAACGCTACAAAGCAAAGCAAAGCAAAGCGCACAGCGTGCCGTAGGTAGATGAAGAGAGATGGGGCGAGAGAGAGAGAGAGAGATGTGGGGAGACAGACAGATGTATGTATGCTATGCAGCAGTTGTTGCTATATAAGAAATTCTTTTTATCCCATACCAAACGGAGTCGGAGATGGAGCGATGGCGATGGCAATGGAAGTCGGAGATGGTAGCGAAGGAACCAAAATAAATGCGCAATGCATACAAGGAGAGTCTGGAGTCTGGAGAGCAAGAGAGTCGCCGCCTCGCTTCTGCTACAACGTGACATTCCTTAAATTATTTTCTGTGCTCAAGAAAACATTAAAAAATATTTTTATCTTGTGCAGAAAAGAAGCCGTAGCGGCAACAACACAACAACGGGCAACGGGCAACAACTTCGATGGGAAGAATCCTTTTTAAAAAGTTGCCTCAGCTTCTGGTTCAAGCGTTTCACGTACGTTCTTCGCTTGTTGCTGTTTCGCCTTCGTTTCAGTTTCTTTTTCTTTTCTTGTCTTCTTTTTTTCCTTTTTGTTGTTGTTTGTGTTGTATAGTTAAAAGAAAAGAGCAACACGGAAAAAATGCGACTCTCATTAATTTGTGGAAAATTGATTTTGTAACAAGCAGATAAAACAAGAACAACCATCAGCACCGACAGCCGCACAAAAACATCGACACAGACAGATGGCAAGAGAGCGGGAAAAGCAAAAAAAAAAAAACCCCCTTGAACAGAAGCGCCAACTTCTAAACACAATGAAACTGCACTTTACGAGTATTCACAGCTCACACTCGTTCTTGTTCTGGTTGTTTCTTTTCTTTTCTTTTTCTGTTCTGTGTTTTTTTGTTTTTTGTTTTTATATTTTATAACCCTCAAGACACACAGCTTGAACCGGCAGTTCTATAATAGAAAACTGATTACCAAACTGTCTTTAAACTGCTTCAGCAATTTTGCTTTATGACATACCCACAAAACATCACGGCAAACTGCAAAACTGCAAACTACAAAACTGCAAACAGCCAAGTTGTCAAAGACACAGCAACAGCAATGACTTTCGCAAGGAAAAAGTTCCTTCTGCATATTTATTGCTCAATTTCTTTTCACAATATCTCGAATAGGTGACGAGCTTTGCAAGATATTCGCAGCACATTTCAAATTGTATTTGTTGCTTTTAGTTAACTTTGAAAGTTGGCCATAAAATCGTATCCCACTTTTCGATCAATCGAACTTTTATCATTGCACTCTCCAAGAAATCACAATAAATTGCTGCAAGCTATAGCGATTCATTTGATCTAATTTGAATGCAGCACAGTTTGAGGTATTAATTAATTTTAATGATTAATCGCAGAAGGATAGACAACCAGTTTGGTATAATATAATTGAAGAAAGACTGTAATAAAAATAAAAAAGAAAAAAACCTCCATAGTAAAATAACTCTTTAATAATCGAGAAACTATCGACCTACTATCGTACTTTTTTATAGGTTCTAAATTTAACGAAGATTAGAAAGTTTCTAATATCGAATAAACAAAATTATTTGAAAATCATCAAATTATTATAGCTCTTATTCTCAATTGACTAATACTCGAATTAAGAATATTTGGTCATGAAACTATCGACATACTATCGCACTCTCTTAGGCAGTCGATAAGAAGCATGTTTTAAATATAACGAACATTAGAAAAGTTCATAATAACAAATGAAATGTGAACAAAATTATTTGCAAATCATGACATTATCAAAGCACTTATTCTCAATTCACTCATATCAACATACTATCGCACTTTTTTTCAAAGTCCACAAGAAGCATATTCCAAATATAATCAATATCAGAAAGCTACATAATATCATGAATGAATTGTAACGGAAATTATTTGAAAGTCATCAAATTAGTAAATCAAAAGTTCGGCCCTTTTTCTCAGTTGATAAATTAAATCAATATTACTATCGCAAAACTATCGGCCAACAGTTTTGACTGCAGTTTTATTTGAATAAATCTAAAATATATTAAAAAGTGGCTTAAATAAGACAACTAAATAGACTTCGATGGTAACATTGACCAAACTATCGAAACTATCGACATACAATCGTTATTTCTTACGAAAATTTCAAAACTAATTCATACCGTAGGCAAATTTTTTAAAAATATTTTCATATTATTAAATGTGAAAAGCCAAGCAAGAAAAAAAAGTATTTGGCTTTGTTTATAATATTTCCATGTGAATAATTTTAACTGTCGATCAAGAATACGCACAAAAATGACAGCTAAGCAGATGCGGGGGCTATGAGCAAAATGAAAACAATCAAAAATCTGAAAGACAAATCACATTTTTTTGAGGCTGTGAAACCCACGAAAACTTACTTGGATTGCAGTAATAAAAACAGATCGAAATGGCAAACAACGCAAAGACAGAGAGAAAGAGAGAGAGGAGGCAAAAAAAAGGCGGCGGCGAAGCATTAAATAAAAACAAATAACAAGTGGAGAGGTGGCAAGTGGCAAGTGGCAAGTGCCGAATGGTGAGTGGTGAGTGATGAGAGGTGAACGGTGAACGGTGAATGGTGAACAGTGAACAGTGAACGGTGGCACGGTGAACTTTCAACGGTGGCAAAACCGATGGCGGAACACGCTTCACAAGTTGCCAAAGCGCTTTTGCCCCGGTGCGAAGACAGTCAAAGGGCGCGACGCACAGCTTAAATGCGAGGGAGGAACTCTAAAGAGTGAGGAGAGGTGCGGCAGAATGGAGAATGGGGAATGGAGAAGGGACAGTAGGGACAGCCAGACGGACGGACGGACGGATGGACGGACAGACTGACTGACTGACTGGATGGCTTTGGCTCTGGGCCATTATAACATCGGTTGGGTCTCCGTTTGCCGCAGTACGGCGGCAAAAATAGCCAAAGCCAACATGGCGGATGTTGCATGGAATTTATTTTTACTTTAAAGTAAAGAATTTTTTGAATTCCTGAACGTTGAAAAATGTTGAAAACGACAAAACAAAGTATGCACGAGTGTGTGTGTGTGAGTGTGCGTTTGTGTGTGTATTAAATACTTTCAAGACGCTATACAAGCAAGCACAAGCAAACAGGGCCTGGAGGGGACAGCAACAGAGCTACAGATACAGATACAGATACAGATACGTGCGACCGGCCGGCAATTCAACTGAAATGACAGAACAGCTGACGCGACGTAGCGCGGGGCGGCAACGATAACACATTAAGGGCATGAGAGAGGGAAGACAGAGAAAGAGAGAGAGGCAGACGAAGAGGGAGAGGAAGAGGGGAAGAGCAGACAAACAGAGACACCGATTAAGGACACAACATGCCTGGGATCCCGTATCGAATATCAAAGAAATGTGGCTGCGATTTTTCTGCTGATCGACAATCAGCTGCCGTTGACGATGCCGTTGACGATGCTCGCTCGCTCAGTGAATTGCAAAGCTTAGTGATAACTTGGCTCTAACCTCTAGTTGGCCATATTAATTTCAACAAGCTTCAGTTGAGCCAACGGCGCCCCAGACACACAAATAGATAGAATAGATAGACTGAGACACATTTGCAGTTGCAATCGAAGGCTACAAAACACAAAAATAAACAAAAACCTGCTCGTCTCCTCGAGATGGATTATGTGTGTGTGTGTGTGTGTGTTTGTCATGGGAAACTTGAGTTGCATGTGGCAGCAAGTGCGTATCGCAGGGTCACATATGTTTCCTCCATTCATGCGTAAAGGCTTCGATTCAATTCTTGCCTTGCTTTATATCATCTTGGCTTGGTCAGCAGCAAAAGTGCGTTGATTCGCATGCAAACCTAAAATCCAAAATGTATCTCAAATATTGCTCTGAGTATATGCATAAAGGTAATATTACAATATTATAATATATATTATATATATATATCCAAGGTGTACCTTAAAGATTGCTTTGAATATAAGCATAAAAGGTAATATTAAAAAATATATGCATATTTTATCAATTATATAAAATAAGCAATATTATCTGTCCCTCAAATATAAATGAAATACGATTTTCTTTGAAATATTCTTAAAACAAAACTAAAAATTAAACTTAGTTATCCAAAGTAGTGAAATCTTTAAGATTAGTTTCTTAATTTATGAGTTTACTTTCGGGTAATTGATAACAATTGATTATTGCTTATTATGTTTGGTATTGTTCTTAATTAATTGGCAAAACAAAGTCCTATCAAAATTACATTTATTTAACACACATATTCGTTTTTTTTTTTAATTTTATTGCCAATATTTTGCATTGGCAATTTTATTTTTGAAAATTACTTAACTTACATTTCGTTCAAGTTTTTTGAGAAATGCATAATAATTAATAAAATTACTCGAAATTCTTAAATTGAGAAAGTGTCTAATGCAATCCACAATCAACATTTTAGCCGCCATATTCTGCAGAACAAATTCTATATGGTAGTATATAGTATTTCAAACAAACAAATATTGCTCATAATACATGTTAAGTTTGCTCTGGCTTTTTCTTTCATATTTTGAATAATTTGAAATTTAACTTTAACATTTACCTGAAATTTTGTTCAGTAATTGTCATTTAATTATAATGTTTATATGAATACTTAGATAGATATACATATGCTTCGAAATAGAAAACGCAAGAAACGAGAATTTCTAGTGAGAGCCAAACTTCAATTTCTTTCCCAAAGATTGCAATTGCTTGAATTTCCATTACTCTGTATTAATTTTAATTAATTGGCAAAGAAAGTCATATAGAATTTATTTTCAAAACACATAAAAAACGTCATATTTTGTATTCTATGGATTATTTTAAATGGAATATGTTAGTATGCCAATATACCAAATATAACCTTTGGTATATTATAGAAATTGTATATCGATATACCAAATACAACCTTTGGTATATTATAGAAATTGTCATATCTTGTACTCTATGGTATATTTTCAAAAGTAATAGTGTATCGATATACCAAATATAAACCTTGGTATATTATAGAAATTGTCATATGTTGTATTCTATGGTATATTTTAAAAGTAATAATATACCGATATACCAAATATAAACTTTGGCATATTATAGAAATTGTCATATGTTGTACTCTATGGTATATTTTCAAAAGTAATAGTATACCGATATACCAAATACAACATTTGATATATTTTTAGCTTTTTTAGTATATTAATTTGTAAATTTAAATAAAAATACTGCACTGTTTTGCTCTTATTGAAATTGGGTAGTTTTCTTAGTAAAATAAAACATTTTTCTTTTACTTAAACCACTTAAATGAATAATAGTTCACGTGAACCTATACAGATATATATATAATATTCCACGCAATTCTCAAGATATTTATAGTATTTATTTATTCAATGACTATGCAATTTAATGAACATACAGCGAGTGCTCAAAGTCAAGACGATAGCTTAAATATTTATTTTTTTTATTTGCAAGCATTCAAAGAGGAAATGGCACACAGAATTCAAAATGAATTTATTCCGCATATACATATATAGTATGATCAGGACTATGGCTGTTCTAACTGTGTGTGAATAAATGCGAAAATGAATGGAAATAAAATAGCAGTAAAATTGAGTTTGCTGCAATGCAAGTTGAATGATTATTATCGGTAAGTATATCTATTAATGGCTGTGTGAAAACAAAAGTGAAAACCCTCGGGGCATTTATTTCTCATAAATATTGATAATGCGGGTGAGGGTGAGTCAATAAGCTACCGTAGATAGCCGTAGATAGTAGTCGAGATCCTCGTTATCGACCTTCAGCACTTGGGCAAAGCACTTTCAGTGGCAAAAGCAGAAAGCAAAAGCAGAAACACAAAACATAAACATAAACATGGAGCGACTGAGAGATAGTTTCGAGTATTTGCACTCAACGAACGAACATTGCATGAATGCTATGATAACAATTGGTTATATGAGAAACAAAAACGTTGGCGAGACGTTTGACGTATGAAATTGAGCTCAGTTTACGATCGCAATTGTGATCGCGATTCGTTTGCATTATACAAAACTAAAAAGAAGTAGCTCGATTTGCAATTTAAAGAACATCAAAAGAATGACAAAGTCAGAAGAAGCATTGAAGAAAAGAAAGTAGAAGGAAGGCGTCTTGGTGCTGCTGTTTTTGGGAAACCCCGCAAGTAGCTGAAAGGCAGTCAAGCGAATTATTGCTGCAACATATTGCAGCAGAATTAACTAAGAACTAGTAAGTACAACATTCGCTTGGGTCTTAAGTGGCAGTGGACAGTAGTGCATTTCATTGGACTTGGCCCTATAACCCAAAATTACTTAGACGCGGCTAACTTGCGTTGTCTCTGTATCTGTATCTGTGTGCGAGTGTGTGTGTGTGTGCGTGTGTGTCTGTGCGTGTAATGTCTGTACATCTTACATAATGTAAGCAGCTACACTGGGAAAAACAAATCAAGCGCGATATGAAAGTGAATGCAAATGAATGAAGAATAAATTTTGAAAATTCAACTTATTTTCAATTTCAATATTTATTGATTTTTTACTGAAATATTTCTATTAAAAAGTGTATTTTATTTTTATAACTTTATTAAAACCAAATAAAGTTAGATACATTTTAGATCTGACCTATATCATTTAAAGAACGTATTTTGCACAGACTTGATGCAATTTTAAATTATCTTACATATTAGCAATAATTCATTGTTAACTATAAATATCTATAATTCAGTTTAAAAAATGATCTTGATCTCGATTTGAATTGAAAATAAATTCAATTGCATATAAATTCTGTTTTAAATGTGAAGTACATAGATAAAATAAATTGAAATTGATATTGACTTTAGAAATTAATTAATTTATAAATAGAAATACTTCACTTTAAACATTTTTTTCTTCTTCATTTTATTAAATATAAATTACATTAGACATGTTAATTTGATCTTCAAAAACTTCTAAA
Source organism: Drosophila nasuta (assembly GCF_023558535.2). Taxonomy (NCBI): domain Eukaryota; kingdom Metazoa; phylum Arthropoda; class Insecta; order Diptera; family Drosophilidae; genus Drosophila; species Drosophila nasuta. The sequence goes on along the minus strand of NC_083459.1, from coordinate 11,564,672 downwards.
GTCAAAATTTTTTTTTTTATTTGTATATATATATATATATAATATATTTTTCAAAGTATATATTTCGCATAGACTTTTGAGATGGGACTTGCAGTATACATTTTTTAAATATACGCATTTCAATGCAAACGTATACTTGATTTTTTCATTTTATTCATGATCAAGCTGAATTGTATCATTAAAAATTACTATATTAATTCGTAAAACAATATTTTACGTTTTCTATATGAAATTTGAAGATAAGATTTGCATTGGAACATAGGTTTTGCACTTGGGACTAAATAAATTTCTAGACAGAAATATAAAAATAAAAAGTATATTTTACTTAAGATTTTTGTTTTGAAATTGAGCCAAGTCGGAAACAATATTTTTGATCTACAACTAGACTTTCGATATAATTTTCATATAATCCGTTTAGATCACTTAAATTCTTAAGAATTGAATTGATTGTTTCGCTCAGTGCAGGTTTGTATGTGGCAGCAATTTGCAGAACAAATTCAATTAGCTTCTTCACTGCGCTGTGTCTCAGTCTCAAGTAATGCAAAGCCGCCGCACTGACAAACTAAAAAAAAACTGACAGAATGACAGACGGACAGACGGACAGACTGACAAAGTGCCAGACTGATTGACAGAAAGGCGGTTGACAGTCTGATTAGACTTAGCACCTCTTCTCGTCTCGTTTCGTCTCGTCTCTCGTCTCTTTCCTTCCCCCCACGATTAGCTTGGCAATTCGATGACGTTGACAGCCGATGCCGACAGAAAGTTGTCGATGCCGACGGCTTCGCTGAGCAAATGTAAATAAATGCATTGGGAATCATTTCCCATCATAAAATTTCCAAATCGATTAACGTCGCGTGGCGCCAACGTTTTTCCTGTTTTCGCCCAAGTTGTTACCCAACTCCTTCTCCTTCTCCTTCTTCTCCACTGCCATCGCCATTCGCAGTCGACGTCGCCGTCGCAGTCGCAGTCAGCGTTTTTTCGCAAGTGCAATACTAATTATCCAAACAGAGCTCCATGAATAATACTGATAAAGTGGCAAAGGGATTCAATTTCGTATACCCAATATAAGAAAATGAGTTGAGCTTGCAAATTGCGCCCTTAAACATTCATCTCTCTCTCGCTCTTAATCGATCGTCTGTCTGTCTCTCTCTCGCTCGCAATGTGACGCATAAAAGTGCTGACATTCTGGCAACAAATGCAATTCTAACGTAGTGTATACAATATGTACTTATAAATGGAAATGTGTTTTCAAAAAAGAGTCCCATCAAAATAAATATCAAATATCCGAAATTATAGTTTACTTTCTCATTGATGTGAAGAAAACCGCGATTTTACTTATCTTCTGGCATCGTATTACCCCCCAAGCTGCGGATCACTCACATTTTTTGTATGTCTAGTCAAAAAAAAAAAAACACAGAAAAGAGAAAAAAAAAACAAGTTTTATCCACAGAGCAAAGATTTGCATTAGCTTCCTTCTATTCTTCTATTCCCTAGCGAAATATCTTCAAGACTTTCTCGCAGCGAAGAATTCAAACTTGATATATACAAAAGTACTCGCAAATATATATATATATATATGTATATGTATATATTTATATACTAAGTATGTATTTATGGATGTGTCTAAGTCACGTAGTTGGCAACAGATTAGTCGCTAGTCTCGACTAGTCAGCAGTTAAAATAAATCTTTAACCAAAATGAGTCTTTCTCTCTCTCTCTCGCTCTAGTGTTGTATATTGCAGCAGATCTTTCCCCGAGACAAGCTTTATAGCACACACTGTGCTCTGATTTTACTTAAGTCTTATTAAAATATGTAGACTGTAATTAACGAAACAGTTGAGTATTCTTTAACAATTCTCAGCTAATATCTTAATATAATGAATTCACTTTAGATATGTTACTTCAACGAAAAAAAACAAGAAAAACCTAAAATCCATTTAGGATTGACAAAGTTTCGCTTAAACTTGTAAATACTCGTAGATAGAATTCCAAATTTTCTTTTTTACAAAAGCAATTGTCACTATTTTTTCTCATTGTTGATTTTTATGGTCAACTTGCAACGGTTCATAACTCGAATTCAAGTAGTCGCGTTTCATAAAAGTTTCAGTTTGTAAACTGATCATACGATATATGTATGTATATATATGTAGTATAAAAGTAAGTGCTCTAATAAACTGTACTAAGCGCAAATTCCGAATCTTTTATTTATTATGTTTAATGGGCTAAATGACTGAACGATCGATATAATTAACGGAATTGCAGTGAAATAAAATTTAACAATTGCAACTGGCTAATGCTTATGCCAATCATTTATTAACTACTGCAATAACTTCACATTCATTAATTACAAATTGACGTGGAATTTGGAGCAACTCTTTAAAGAGTGATACTTTTTATTTCCCCTCCCGCTTTTCACTTTATAACATAGTCTAGCACAGATTGTGATAAAATGTTCTAAGATAACGTGAATCAAAAAAAAAAAACTTGGAATCTTTTCAAACAGATAACGAAGATGCAGCCAAAGCCAGTGAAACGTTTACAAACAACGTTATTAAAGTGTGTGTACATGGGTTGCACTTATCTCAAAGCTATCCAAAATGCTAATAAAGCTTTTGGAGATAACCACTTTTAAATCGTATTAAGTACAACGTTTCAGGATGTGGAGAAAAAGAAAGAAAAATAGGAAGTCAATTGATGTAGTTGCGAGGCATGAATGACTTCTCCGATGCTATCTGAGTTCTCCGATGCTATCTGAGTCGATCGAATAGTCATAATCCCAGTATTGTACTTATCTCAAAGCTATCCCAAATGCTAATAAAGCTTTTGGAGATAACAGCTTTTGAATCGTATTAAGTACAACGTTTCAGGATGTGGAGAAAAAGAAAGAAAAATAGGAAGTCAATTGATGTGGTTGCGAGGCATGAATGACCACTCCGATGCTATCTGAGTCGATCGAATAGTCATAATCCCAGTATTGTACTTATCTCAAAGCTATCCAAAATGCATATAAAGCTTTTGGAGATAACAGCTTTTGAATTGTATTAAGTGCAACGTTTCAGGATGTGGAGAAAAAGAAAGAAAAATAGGCATGAATGACTCTGATGCTATCTGAGTCGATCGAATAGTCATAATCCCAGTATTGCACTTATCTCAAAGCTATCCCAAATGCTAATAAAACTTTTGGAGATAACAGCTTTTGAATCGTATTAAGTACAACAAACGTTTCAGGATGTGGAGAAAAAGCGAATGGGAAGTCAATTGATGTGGTTGCGAGGCATGAATGACTTCTCCGATGCTATCTGAGTCGATCGAATAGTCATAATCCCAGTATTGCACTTATCTCAAAGCTATTTAAAATGCTAATAAAGCTTTTGGAGATAAGAGCTTTTGAATCGTATTAAGAACAACGTTTCAGGATGTGGAGAAAAAGCGAATAGGAAGACAATTGATGTGGTTGCGAGGCATGAATGACTCCGATACTATCTGAGTCGATCGAATAGTCATAATCCCAGTATTGTACTTATCTCAAAGCTAGCCAAAATGCTAATAAAGCTTTTGGAGATAACAGCTTTTGAATCGTATTAAGTACAACGTTTCAGGATGTGGAGAAAAAGAAAGAAAAAGAAAGAAAAATAGGAAGTCAATTGATGTGGTTCCGAGGCATGAATGACTACTCCGATGCTATCTGAGTCGATCGAATAATCATACTCGCAGCATATTATGAATGGTCGGGGTCTGTAACACTCTGCTGATCGTGCTGCAGTACTTGTAATATATTTCATTATATATAAGTATGTAGCATATCAAAAGAGATTATTATTATTCATATATACATATAAATATATAAAGCTTTATTTTTTATTTTGTTTCTTTTTTTTGTTTTTGGAGGGGGAGAGCGATAACAATGGCCACGCATCAGATTAAGCGATAGCTTCTGCTGCTGCTGATGTTACGCGATATGCCGTTGTTTCGCCCTATATGAATCATCCGACGGCTTTTGTGATTAGTAACGTTTTGAGCTTTCAACTGATGGACTATGGTTTTGCTTTTGGCAGTTTATCAAGCTGTATGTATGTATGTATATTTGATTGTTGTACTTACTTTTGTATAGAAATTTCGAATAATCACAATCCATGTTGCTGTTGTGTTGTAGTTATTGTTGCTGTTACTGTTGCTGTTGCTCCTGTTGCAGTTGCAAAATTGAGATGCGGCGATTGTTGATGGATTTGATTGATTCACTGCATTCACTCAGCTTTCTGATTTTATTTGATTTTTTCTTTTTTTTTTATTATTTTTTGCGAGCGCACCATTCACTTAACAACAATTGAGACACATTCCCCTCCCGCTCACAAAAAAAAACAACAGCAAAAAAAAATCCACACACAACTGAATTGAAAATGAAACGAATGGAACAAAAAAACTAAAATAAATAAATACGAAAAATGCCGTTAGCCGAAGACACAAGGCTCGAAAGTGCAGCGTTGACACAAAAATTTGAAGATTGCCGCCGGCGGCGGTGCAAGAAGACTGAAATTCGAATTCGACTTCGTCTTTAACTTCGAATTCGAGTTCGAGCAACCTTCTGCTTCTGTTGTTGTTGTTGCTTTAGTTGTTGTTTTATTGACACTTGGTGGGCGCTGTTGCCATGTATTATTATTATTATTATTATTGTTGCTGCTGCTGCTGTTGCTGCTGTTGTTGATTTTTGTTATTGTTGCAATTTAATGCCACTTTACAAGCATGTATAACATTGTGGGTTTTTTTTTTGTTTTTCTTGTTTCGTTTGTTTTCGGTTTTTTTTTTGTTGTTGTGTGTGTTTTGCTTTCATTTACAAAGTGGCTGATAGTTGTTGTTGTCGCTGCAAATATGTAACACACACACACAGAGACGCGCGCGCACACACAGACACACCTGCTGCTGTTGCTGCTGTTGAGGCTGTAGAACAACACATGTGTGACAGTCGCATATTCTTCAGCGACTGTCGTCGCCACCGTCGCAGCGCAATTCTAGCTGTGCTTTTTGCTCTGCTCTTCTCTGCGCTGCTCTTCTCTTCTTTTTCTTCTTCTGCTGCCGCTGCGGTTTGTTGTTGCTGCTGCTGCTGCTGCTGCTGATGATGTTAGTTTTGTCGTCTTCTGAGACTGTAAGCTTTGCTTTGGCAGGTGAAGCTGCTGTCGCAGTCGCTGTCGCCGTCGCAGTCGCTGTTCGCTGCCGTTCTTGTTGTTGCTGGCTCTTCCGCCTAACTGTATCTTATCTGGGCGCGCCTTTTTTGCTTTTCTCTAACTAAATTGAAATTTGAACAACACACATCAACATGTGTTTAGTTGTTACTATTGCTGTTGTTGTTGCCGTTGTTGTTGTTGTTCTCTGTCTCATTTATTATGCAGAGACGAGAGTAACAAAAAAAAAATCCAAAAAAAAAAGTTAAACACACACAATAACATTAATGCAAATGTATGTGTGTGTATGCATAAAAAAGGCGCGCAATCGCTGCTGCTGCTGTTGTCGCTGTTGTTGTGGTTGTTGTAGTTGTTGTTTGTTATTGTTATTGCTGCTGCGTTGTAGCTTTTATTTTTTTATGCCATCTCTCGCTCTCTGATTGAGTTTGTGCAACAGTTGCCCTCGCGATGGTGCTGCTGCAACCTTTAACACGACAAAAAAAAAGTGCACAACAAAAAAAATTTGAAACACTCGCACACTAGTGGAAACGCGCGCAAAAAAATTCTGTATGAATGTCGTGTGTGTGTGTGCCAAGAACAACAACAAAAGTGTTTTCACATGAAATATACGCACACGCACACAGACGCACGCCCGCACACGCACACATACACACACACGGACTCACGCACGTAGACGACACTTTGGTTGGGCAGAGCACAAAGTTATTTTACATAGAGCACACATACACTTGTATGTATGTATGTAGTACATAGATGTGTAGTTGTTGTGTGTGTGTGTGTATATGCAATTATAATTTGATTTTTGCGCCGTTGCTCCGTTTGCGAATTTAATTTAATTTCTTTTGGCTATACACTCATACATACGAATAATATGTTATGCTGTTGCTGCTGCCGTTCTAGTTGTTGTTGTTGTTGCTGTTGCTGTCAAGTTTTGTTTTGTAGGCGGCACTTTTCATGTATCTGAACAGATGATTCGAATGCGAATGCGAAAACGAATTCGGCGGATTCTGTTTCTGTTTCCGTTTCTGTTTCTGTTTCGGTTACTGTTGCTTGCTTTGAGCATTTTCTTAAACACTTTTCTTAGACACGCCGCCGCTCAATTCTCCGGCCCCGACGACGACGAGTGCCAAAGATATAGTACACATATTAAAACAAAAAAAAAAACATAAAACTTATTGTATTTTTCTTTCTCGGTTTGTTGTATTGTATACAATAAATAAGACAATAGAAATTTTTGTCTATGCTTCGTGGTTAATTTGGCTATTTGAATTTTTTGTTGATTTTTTTTTGTTGAATTTGTTAACTACGTGTGCTGCGCTTGCTTTCGCATACAAAATGTGACGCCAACACAACCGACGGTATAAACAAAACTACCAATACGAAATTAGCTCAAAATGTATTTCAGGCAAAAATTAAAACAGCAAAAAGCGCTCATTGCGCGCGAGCGAGCCGTGCAGTATAAAACTGCCAACCAACCCACACACACACACGCTCACATACAGGCAGCCCATACACAATACACTTACACACGAACACACACGCAGACGAGCAGCAGAGCACACGAACGAAGACCGAGCCCCAACAGTTTGTTGGATATGCGCGCGACACACACACACACACGCTATAGGGCAGAATATACAGCAAATTTACTCACCAAGTTGGTCCCCTCAACAGCTGAATGGAGTGCACAATGAGAGCAACATAAAGTGAGAGAGCGACAGTGCGAGAGAGATGGCGACTGCGACAGAGCAAGAGAGTAAACAAGCTAGAGCGAGAAAACAATGATTGGTGAGAGAGAATCATGTTGTTGTTGTTCTTGCTGGTTTTGCCGCTGTCGCTGCCGTCGCCGTCGCCGCTGCTGTTGACTACTGCATGAGAGCGAGCAGCGAGTGGAGTGCGCACAGCGCATGAATCAGCTTCCGCTGTTGCTTTCCACTGCTCTGCTTGTTGTGGTTGTTGTTATTGTTCTTGTTCTGGTTAGCTGCTGAATTGAGTTGCACTCAAACACGTGTTGTTGCTTGGCTTGTCTGGTGTTGAGCGCTTTCCTTAGGCGCACACACTCACACATGCACGCATAAGCAGAACACTTGCTGCGACTTGCTTCTCAATAAGTATCCATACATTAGTGTATGTGTGCCATGTTTACACGTTGTTTGGTTTCAAGATTAAAGCGTGTTATATTTTCATATTGTTGTTAAATGTTATAAAGACAGAACAAATGAATTTAACCTTTGCATATTGCAATTTTAAATGATATCTATCAAATATGTACCTATTTCTTGCTTTAATGAATACTGTAATCGAAACATGGAATAACCATTAAGAAAGCTTGTCTCACGAGGTCAACCCATGCTCTCTAGAGTTTCAAGTTGATGTCTCTTAAACCAATGGATTACATCTTATTTATCGGCGCGGCAAAGCTCAGACAGAGGATACCACGACTTTGAAGCTGAGTAAATTATAAGTACTATTTTTTAATCTTTTTCGGCATATTTTATTTTTACAATATATATGTAACTATAAAATATAATATAAGAATAAAAATATAACGTATAATATATATAAGCATGCGTAAAAATAAAAACCCTGTTAACAAAAATAATACCGATAAATTTAATTTATTATTTAATTTAAGACTTACAAATGTGTTCCTCACTCAGGAAATGTCCTTTTACATACATATAGTATGTATGTATTATTTATTTATTTTAATTTAAAAACACCAGGCATATCCAATTTTTTGGTTAAGTTAAACCGATTAACAGCTATGTTAGGTAATTTGATTAATTATAGTCATATGGATTTATAAGGGAAATGTGTGCCAAAATAATAAAAAGTGTAGTGATTTAACATTAACTGTTTTCATCAAGGATGACGATTTATTTTGAAATTCTTAAATTTTCTGTGACAGAATCATTTTAAAATAAACTATATATATATATTTTTTTTTTTTAATAACTTAAGGATTTCTAAAAGAGAATCATTTTTAAATAAACTCATAAACATATTATTATTATTCTACTTTTTTTTTTTTGTCTAAAATAAATACAAGTTGAAGCAAGACAATAGAATCGAATTATCATTTTCGTGTAATTTTTTAGTGTTTAGAATAAAATGACAAATACATATTCCATGGCGGAATTTGTCCGTGAGACTCTTTATATTGAAAATAACATAAACTGAAACAATTTTGAAAATAAGAAAAGTTTATTTTTATAGCTCTAGATAAGTACTTTAATTAGAGCTAAGAACGGTTTTGGAAATTTCTTTCTGTTTTGTTTTCTATTGTGATAATTGCAAAAATTAACCAATTCGTACGCAAAACCAAAAAATGAACGAAATTATATATTTTATCGGAAAAAAGATCAAGTTCCTAAAATCAATCTTAGCTCTAAATATAGTGCTTATCTAAATATTTAAGAATAACATTCACTTATTTTTAAAATTGTATCAGTTTATGTTATTTTCACTGCAGTGCACTGTAAAAAGTCTCGCACGGGACAAATTTCGCCATGGAATTACCCATATGTTAAACTTTAAGAAATGGTGTCCACAATTTATGTATTTATTAAAATTTTTATTGTAAATGAAGTGAGTGCAATAAATAATATAAATTTCAATCCCGATTATACATATGTCTGTGTGTAAGGATGTTAATCATGAAAAGGTATGGCATGAACCGTAAACGGTTTAAGAAGACTCCACTAGCAAATGCGCTCAAAGTCGATTTGTCTCATAGAAAGAGACAAATGAGTGCAATTGCACGTGCGTGGAAATGCGTGTCTGTATGCAAGCGAGTGTGCGTGTGCGTGTGTATGCGTTTGTGTGTGTGTGTGTGAGAGGAGACTCCTAAAAGATACACTTATGCGGCGATTGTCAAGCTCTCAACGCAGCACTTAACACAAATCATTTGATTTCTATTTTGGTTTCATCATTTGAGGTTTTGGCGCCGGTTCTGGCCAAATTTGACCTCGTACCAATGCCAGGGATTAATTTGTAAATTGAATGAGTAAATTTGTGATGATGATATAGGGGATATACATATATATATATATATACATTCTGAGAATTCTATTTTCAATTTTTGGGAGGAAAATGTATTTATAATTGTCAAGTAGATTTTACAAACAATTTCATTCATAAGTTAACCAAGTCACCAACTAAAAGTGTATGAAAATATCTAGATACTTGTATGTTATGTACATACATATGTATGTAAATACGTACATAAAGCGCAGTGTGTGCATGTAATTTGCGTTTGTTGAACCCGATGAAATTGTCACTGGCCACAGGCATTTAAAATGCACGCCTCCGATGCATTAATTGCTATAAATTGAACTAAACATACATACATACATAAGCATATGCAAACAACTGTTCATACATATTCACATGTAAGTATATATGTATGTATGTATGTGTGAATGATATTACAAGTGTAACGCCTAATGGGGTGCCACATGTGATCTGCGTGTTGAAACCGCAAACGCCGAGGGCAGCAGAAGTTTTAGTTGCCTGTGGGGTGCTGAGGCGAACAGGGAAGGTTTTTTAGAAGGTTTTGTTATTTTTTTGTTTGACATGAACATCGACGTGGACATCGACATCGACATTGTTGCGCATATTGGCGGAGTTTGTAATTTGCCGCCGCTTTTCTGGCTGCATGTTGCTGGATCGCCCAAAAACAGCTGTTTGCGCCATTTCACTCAAAGCTCTCAAAAAAAAAAACTTCCACTCAATGCAGTGTGTGTGTGAGCGAGTGAGAGCGAGAGAGCGTAGCGCGTACGATTGTGTGTGTGTGTGTGTGTGCGTCGTGGTTAACGTTGTGGGGGGGCGATTCATCAAAAGACGCGCACAATTTGCGGGGCCAAAGCCAAACTAGAAATTATGAAATGGCCATAATTATTGTGGGCACACGCACAACACACACACACACACACACAATTATACGGTAGCAACATGCAGCACCACACGCACACCGCAATTGAATCTGAGACAGAAGCAGCAAATGAATGTAACTCAACAGCAACTTTCCGCTCTCTCTCTCTTGCGCTCTGTTTGTCACTCTTTGCTCAGCCTACACGATGTCGTTGGGGTTGTTGTAGTTGTTGTTGTTGCGTGGACTCCCAGGGGTTGGGATTGGTGCCATTCGGCAATTGAGCTTCGTGCATTTCGCGAAGCTAAAACTGCGCAAACCGAAGCCAAAAGAAGCATCGACATCTCAGTCGCCGTTGCCGTCACAGTCTTGAGCTTTTGAGCGATTTAGCGGCAATCGACTTGACAGTTGTAACTCATTGTGTATGTGTAAGTGTGTGTGTGTGCTAGCTACTGCCTCTGACCCAGCCCGCCCACTATCCACACACACACGCACTTATACACACATATGTTTTGTATTGTGTGCTATTGCCTGGAAGAATGGCAAATATCTTAAAGGGCAGAGAAGGAGAAGGTGGCAGTGACCTGTTCTATGGGGGGAATTACTCAATGCTTTGCCGATTTGCTCTCGAAAACCTTTCGGTTCGTTCATTATTTGATTTTGGTTGCGTTTGCGTTTGCGGCGTTTGCGCGCGCACTAAAAATAAATAATTTTCTACTTCACGCGTGTAAGGGGCCAAAACATCGTTAGACATTAAGGCTAGTGTGTTGAAAGTGAACAAAACAGCTCTCAGCATGTGTGCAGACGTTCGATGGCGATGGCGATGTCGATGTCGATGATGCCTCGATGTTGATGTCTATGTCTATGTCGATCCGCAGTCGGTTGGTTTTTGGTTTTAGCTTGTCTATATATAAACGCAGCACAAGACAAGACAACAACAGCAACAAACACAAAAAAACAAAAAAAAAAGCAAAACGAATAAAATACGAGTACTATTCAAGATGAGATATTCAGATACATACCCATATTCTACATACATGTTCGTACAAACCTATACATATATGCATATATATATATATGTACATATGTGTGTACTAAGCAACAGCATCAAAGTCTAGCCAAAAGACTTTCGTATTTAAATGAACGATTCATTCATTTGTTCACACACACACACACACATGCATAGACACATTCACACATTCAGCGACTCGTGCAGTTTTTTTTTTTTTGTTTTGCTTTGCATAAATTTGGCTTTACATTATAATCGGAGATAGTGCATTTGTAAATGCGAAAGTACATCTTAATCCAACATCACATTAATGCCAATCGTTCGATTGTGCCACTTGATGATCGCCTTGATCACCGGTCTCCCAGCAATATACAAGACTAACTAACTAACTAACTCCATGCGCAGGTTTATAGTTAATTTTTCAAATTAGTGCGAACATAAAGCGAAAAGCTGCAAACACAAATTTTACTGCTTTTCATTTTAAAGCGATATTAAAAATAGTTAAATTAGTCATTTTGAGAAACGATCGAAACTATTTTCTGAAAAAAAAAATAAACAAAATTGCAGCCTTCTAGCTCTTACCGTTAGTCAAGTAATTTTATATGCATGTAGATTCCAACACATTTCACTAGACTGAAAATAGTATGCAGACTCTCTGGAGCTTAATTAATAATATTTTTTTTCTGTTTTTGGTTTTTTTATACCCGCTACCCAAAGGGTAGAAGGGTATTATAACTTTGTGCGGGCAGGAAATGTATGTAACGGGTAGAAGGAGGCATCTCCGACCCTATAAAGTATATATATTCTTGATCAGCGTCAACAGCCGAGACGATCTAGCCATGTCCGTCTGTGTGTCTGTCCGTCTGTGTGTCTGTCCGTCTGTCCGTATGAAACACTGGATCTCAGAGACTATAAGAGATAGAGCTATAATTTTTTTCGACAGCTTTTGTTGTATTTGCACGCAGATCAAGTTTGCTTCAAATTTTTGCCACGCCCCCTTTCGCCCCCGCAAATCAAAAAAATCGAATAACAAGCGTAATTTTAAAGCTAGAGTCGAATTTTGGTATATACAATAGTTACTATAGTAGTTATGATTCCTGAAAATTTGGTTGCCATCAGATAAAAATTGTCGAAGTTATTAAAGAAATACTTTTGTATGGGCAAAAACGCCTACTAACTAGGGGTCTGAGTTGCTTTGGCTGACAATCTGGTATATTGTGCCGTCTATGGTATATTTTGGTATATTTTTGGTATTTTGCAGTATAGTCGGTATAATTTGAGAAAAATACCGCAAAATATATTTCTTTTATTCAAAATGGGTAGCGGCTATCTCACAGTCGAGTACACTCGACTGTAGCTTTTTACTTGTTTTTTTCTTTTATTGTTACACACAGAAATGAGTGTGGCATGATCATACACAGGCTGTTAATGCCAATCAGAAATATAGTATATATAGTGGACATAAATATTTTATGAGATTTGCGTAATTTTCGAAAATACTTTTTATGCTTATTTTACATTAATCATCAGAAAGATAAAAAATTGTAATAAATTGATTGGCTGCAAAAGACTCTCTTAAACGGACAATCACCAGAGTGTCAATATAATATTTTCTTTTTCAAAAAAGGTTAAGTTTTAATTCTGATTATATATAAATAGTAAATTAAACTACAATACTACAAGAAAAAATATTCGTCTTTCAATTCGTATCTAATATTTTTCTTTATTAATTTTTAAAAATGTATCAAAATTATACTATACATATATTTAAGGCCAAGCCATCATACAAAATTACAAGAAATTATAAATTATAAAAAAAAAAAACACAAAATTTTCTCAGATAATCGTACCAAATCAAATATCAAGCGAAAGCGTCCGCCCAAGAGAGGGGTTCTCTGTTTAACTGTATTTATGTTGGATTGAAATACAGATTTATATGTTCTCAGAAAAAAATGTACCTTGATTTTTGAATTTAATCATTAATAAAACTTAAATAATTTTAGCATATTTGATATTTTAGTAAAATAAATAAATTACTTGGACAAAAATATAAGATTTAACTTTAGCATAATATTAAATCAAAGTAATCATAAGATTAATTTTGGGCAATATATTTTAATATGAATTTTGAAATTTTATTAATAATTAATTGCACAATTAGAAAAAAAATGTAATTAAGTAAGAAAGTCGAGTGTGCTCGACTGTGAGATACCCGCTAACCTATTTTAATGAAAGAAATCATTGCGGTATTGTTCTTAAAATATACTAAATTAATACACCAAATTACTAAAATAGGCCAAATGATATATTTTGTATATTAGCATATTCAATTGAGTCGAATATATATTAAACATATTTTTCTTAAAATATGTAAAATCAATATACCGTAAATATACTAAGAACAACCAAAGGTTGTATTTGGTATATTGATATACTTCGACATATAAAATATACCAGAGATGGACAGACGGACAGACGGAGAAGGAAGTTGATCAAAAATATATATATAGTACTTTATGAGATCGTATGTAGATCACTCCTTCTAGGTACAAAGTCATATTGGTATTGTTCTTAAAATATACTAAATTAAGACACCAAAATACTAAAATATGCCAAATGATATATTTTGTATATTAGCATATTCAATTGAGTCGAAAATATATTAAACATATTTTTCTTAAAATATGTAAAATGAATATACCGTAAATATACTAAGAACAACCAAAGGTTGTATTTGGTATATTGATATACTTCGACATATAAAATATACCAGAGATGGACAGACAGAGAAGGAAGTTGATCAAAAATATATCTATTGTACTTTATGAGATCGTATGTAGATCACTCCTTCTAGGTACAAAGTTATATTGGTATATACTAAATTAATACACCAAAATACTAAAATATGCCAAATGATATATTTTGTATATTAGCATATTCAATTGAGTCGAAAATATATTAAACATATTTTTCTTAAAATATGTAATATTAATATACCGTAAATATACTAAGAGAAACCAAAGATTGTATTTGGTATATTGATATACTTCGACATATAAAATATACCTGAGATGGACAGACGAAGAAGGAAGTTGATCAAAAATATATACATAGTACTTTATGAGATCGTATGTAGATCACTCCTTCTAGGTACAAAGTTATAATACCCTTCTACCCTACGATCATGGCTAGTTTAAATAGATCAGTGGCTTTCATGGGAGTACTTTCGATTCTAGTGAAGTTGTAATTCTTGTTGTCAATTGCCAAAACATGTGTAATCACGTGAGCTACAGCTAATACAATTCAATAATTGGATGAATGAAACGACACCGGCTCGTCTAGCTATGGTATAAATTAAGTCGATTAGATAAGATTAGAATATGAAATTGATAAGGCTTCATTTAGGTATGACGTCTGCGAATGTGAATCAGTTCAAATTATTAATTCGTTGCGTTTGTAATATTTTGTTAACAAGTGCGATTTTTGGGTTCTTAAATGCATCAAGTATTTGTTCGCTTATTTGTCGATGAGTAGTCCATGTGAAATAATCAAATATCGTGTATGTGTGTGCGTGTGTGTGTGTGTGTGTGTGTGTTCATTTCTCGTATATGTGGCAAAAATGTTTTACATTAAATGAGCAAAATGCAGGCACTGTTCACTAATATTTTCTTTTGCGCTTTGGAATTTTTAATATGGCTTTTGGGTTTTTTTTCTTTTTCTACCTTGATGCGAGCACAACAACAGCAAGCAGAGCAAAAAATGAATGAAGAAGAAGAAGACCAGGATTACAAGTAGCAGCAACAGTTTGTAATGCTTTCTCCCCCCTACCCCCTACCCCCACCACACTCACCACTCCACTTATTCCCCTCTCACAACTGCCCCGAAGAGTTCCTCATCTTTGGACAACAAGCTGCAAGGTTTCTGCTATTGTTTGGTTTCAACATTTTTGTTTTTTGTTTTGTATTTTTTTTTTTTTTTATTGTATTACTTTTCGAAGCAACTCACATTGAAACATATGTATTTAACTATGTAAGGTAGGTGTGCATGTTGTGAAATTGCTTTCTTTGTTTGTTTGCTTGCTTCTTGTTGTTGTTGTTGTTTTGCTGGCTTGCATTAGGCCATCTAAAGAGCACTTTGAAAAACACTTGGAATTTTTCATTGCCAATTACAAACGGGCCAGGCAAATGTTGGGGCCAAAAAAAAAACGAAACGAAACGAAAGAAATACGTAAATGCATTCCGCGCAGTAACAGACCCAAGCTCTGAACCCCGCGATTCGAAGATCCCGGACCGAAGTCGAGCCCAGTGAGTGAGTCCCAACCCCAATCATTCAACTTGGTCCAAGATGAGAAAACAAGGCAGAGCAAAGAAAACAAAAAAAAAAAGAAAAAACAAAAACAAAAAACCAAATAAATTCCAAAACGAAACGTTAAGAATTTTACATTCGAGATACTTTTATCAGCTGCTGTTGCTGCTGCTGCTGCTGCTCAGTTTGCATTCCCGACTGCAAGCCAACCTGTTACAACATGCAATCGACAGGCCTCAAACAAAGCGGAAAACGTAACGCAGCCCGCAATCGCAATTGCAATTGCAATTGCCAATGGCCGACTGCAATCGCCAATGCACTGGCATTGGCCAAATGTATCCAAGCATGGCGCAAATATCTTCCTTCGTCAGCACTCGAGGCGAACCAACAGGTAAGAAAGCTGCAGTCTGACTTCGCTATAACAACTATTCCCTATAAAAAAGATATGCGATATGCAAATGTTGAGTTGGGGATATTTAATGAATATACGATAGATACAAAAAGACACTTTTTAGTATAAGATAAATCAAAATGAAACATATGGTTCTCTTATTCAGCTTGGGCTGACAGCAGTTATGAGTGTCTGCTTAATAGAGTTTTCACAGAAATCAGTTTTCTTTAAGTCTTCCAGAATTTCTTTCATGGTCGGTCGGGATGTTGGCTCGTTACTCCAGCTTCTCTTCAGCAAATCGTGCGTATACTCTGGTATGCCCTCTAACAATGGTCGCCAATCTTTGTAAAAGAAATATATACTGTTTTAAGTAGATCAACATTGACCAATGCACGTGCATACTTTCAGTGGACACCTTAGTAAGAAGTTTATGATCATTTGGTATATCGGATCCATAAGCATTTGTCCGGCTGTAGACTTCCCAAACGGTGATTGCGAAGCTATAAACATCACATTTTTCGGTATATTCCACGCCATTGTAGACCTGCTCGTCAAAAGATTTGTTCAGCAATTGAATTTGAAAAGGATTTCAAGCTTACTTCAGGAGACATATACCGGTGTGTGCCAGACTCGTTTGACATACACGAGCCACGCGGCCTTACATTGCCGAAATCACAGAGCTTTACAATACTCTTGTCACTATTGAGGAGTATGTTTTTTGGCTTCACATCACGATGAATTAGCTTTGGTGTTAAGCTATGCAGATGATTAAGGCCCTAATAAAGGTATAAAATACTGCTTTACTATATACTATATACAGTATTCAGTATATCAGATTTATACTACGCACCTCGGCTGCTTGAGTTAGCCAGTTAATGGCATCCCCGTTTGTATACTTATGATCATTGTGGTTATGTATGATTTTGTGTAGAGATGGACCATCCATGAATTCGAATATCAAATAAAGCTTTGGTTTTTCATCCAATTCGGCAATAAATTCAACGATATTTTCATGTTTAACCGTTCGCATTGTTGTAATTTCTCGTTCAGCCTTCTCTTTTGTATCTTCGGTTACGTGTAGCACTTTGATAGCCACATCTCCGTCATCCAAAGTACCTTTATGGACTACTCCAAAGGTGCCTCTGCCAATCTACAACAAAAGTTGCCTTAATATACTGAATATATAATTTATACCATACTTTACTTCTCTCGTTGACAGAAAGCGTTCAATTTCCTGTTTAGTGACCGTTCTTCTCATGTTTCTTCGAGGTGCAAATGCCGACTGATTTCTCGGTGACAATCCAAAGTGAGAGATTGCCTTATCAATGTGAGTAATCGCCTTGTTCTCTTATATCAGCTTATACTGCAAATACTGACAAAATATACATATAAATACATACATATTGACAAAAGTGTTTAAGTGTTCAGTGGGTCTGCATGAATTGGAGAACAGTTTTTGGAGAACGAATATAAGTGAATGTTCTATCAGTTCCGGTATTGGCATTCGGTGATTCCCCCTCATGCGTATAGCTGATAGCGTGTACAATAAAATTGGTGTTTAGTGAATAAATATGTTAGTATAGTAAAGTTAAAGTTAATTTTAAAAATATTTAGTGATAGATCTTAAGTATAAGAATTTCACTATGAGTCTACATTTAACTGATTTGACTATATAACATATCTCTTATAGTAGTTTGCCGAGTTACTGAAGTTTTATAATACATATATGATTTATAACACACCTATTTTACTCATATTTTATTTAAAATTTGATAACCCAACGAATTCTCTTAGCGAGAGTACAGCTATCGCAGTCATTCACCCGCTCAGTAAGAACCTTGAAATGTTGCTCTTTGCGTTTTGTGTTTTGCAGTATTTGATCGCTTTGGTACTATCAAGATATGAATGAATGCATTTATGCACAATCAGGCTTGCTTATGCCTTTAATTGCTTACTCAGTTAACATCATTAGAACTAAGTAGTCAGAGGCTGCAGTCGAGTGGGCTCAACTGTGAGATACTCGTTACACATTTTCAATTAAAGCAAAACAGTGCGGTATTATTCTTCAAAAATATACTGCAAAATACTAAAATATATAAAAGGTCATATTTGGTATATCGATATGCTATTACATTTCAAAAATATTAAAGAGCTAGAAGCAAAGTTAGTAGTTCTACGAGAGATGAGAAGAGGAAGAAAATTCCTATTGACCCTGACCGAAACTGCAAAACAAATTTGACTTAACAGCTCCAAGGAGTCTATTTCACCATTAATTAGTCTCTATATGAAAACAGCACCTTGCAGTAATAACAAGTAAGAAAGCTACAGTCGAGTGTACTCGACTGTGAGATACCCGCTACCCATTTTGACTAAAAGCAATATATTTTGCGGTATATTTCTCAAAATATACCAAATATACTACAAAAATACTAAAAAATATACCAAATGGTATATTTGGTATATCGATATAGTACCGCATTCAAAATATACCATAGACGGCACAATATACCAGATTGTTAGCCAAAGCAACTAAGACCCCTAGTTAGTAGGCGTTTTTGCCCATACAAAAGTATTTCTTTAATAACTTCGACAATTTTTATCTGATTGCAAGCAAATTTTCAGGAATCATAACTACTATAGTATTATATATACCAAAATTCGTAACTCTAGCGTTAAAATTACGCTTGTTATTCGATTTTTTGATTTGCGGGGGCGGAAGGGGGCGTGGGAAAAATTTGAAACAAACTTGATCTGCGTGCAAACATAACAAATGTTGTCGAAAAAAAATTATAGCTCTATCTCTTATAGTCTCTGAGATCTAGGTGTTCATACGGACGGACGGACAGACGGACAGACACACAGACGGACAGACACACAGACGGACAGGCGGACATGGCTAGATCGTCTCGGCTGTTGACGCTGATCAAGAATATATATACTTTATAGGGTCGGAGAGGGGCCTGTTACATACATTTCCTGCCGGCACAAAGTTATAATACCCTTCTACCCTTTGGGTAGCGGGTATAAAAATCTACTGCGATAAGGTGGTAATCTAATATTAGGATTCCAATTTAAACTACGAAGAGCAAATAACAAGAATTGTTTCTGCACCGACTCAATCCTATCTTGATAAACCCTATACTGGAGATTCCAGACAAGCGATCCGTACTCAAGGATAGGACGAACCAGTGAGACGTACAAAGTTTTGGTAATGAAGGGATCGTTGAACTCTTTCGACCAGCGTTTTATAAATCCCAAAACACCCATGGCCCTATTTACAGCAGATAGAATATGTTTATCAAATTTTAGCTTCGCATCAAGCAGAACCCCCAAGTCATTCACACCTTCAATTCGCTCAAGAGGAGTATCATAAAACATATAGTTATTTAACTGGGAAGAACCCCTATTGCAGTTGAGATGTAACATATTTACTCTGCACCAAGATTCTAGACGATTAAGGTCACATTGTAACAGTGAGCTCGCAAGACTATCATTAAATGTCAGGCAAAGCTTAACGTCATCGGCGTACATAAGTACACGGGAATGCTCAATAATAGAAGGAAGATCATTTATAAACACAGTGAACCATAGAGGACCCAAATGACTACCCTGGGGCACACCAGAAGTAACTTGGACACATTTAGATACAAAGCCATTATAATAAACATTCTATCTGTTTAAGAAAGTTATTTAACAAATTTTTCGTACGCTTACTGGAAGCGTCAGAAGCTATGGCTGAAAATCTGGTATGTTTTGTACTTTATGGTATATTTTGAATTTAATATAAATATAACTTTTGGGATAGCTTAATATTTTTGGTATATTTCATGAAGAATATCGCTTTATTTCGATGTTATTCAAAATAAGTAGCGGGTATCACAAGTCGAGCAGACCCAACTGTAGCTTCCTGATTTTCTTTTTTTTTTAAGTTAAAGGTTTAAAAATATTAGTCGAACTATCGATATATTTTAGATTTACATCTTTAATTTATAAAAAGCTTTTATAACGCCTATAAAATAAAATAACTAAATTTATTATTGGCATACAAACAAAATTTTCTAAAAATAAAAACAAAATGTTTTTTTTCACATAATTTTATTAAAAACATAATTAGTTATAAAAACGATTTTTTTTGTTTTAATTTTGTATACAAATTTGTCAAAATACATTAATCTGTTTATAAATGCACCCAACTCAATTTTAATTTTAAGTCTCTCGCTATCTAAAATAATATTGCAAACGACTATTCGATGTAGGTATTTAAGTATTGAGGCAGTATTATATTGTGTAAATGTTTTACAGACTCCTCTCTCATGTGCACATATTTTTTCTCCACCATTTTTTTTAAATTTTTGCATACACAAATATGCATTCTTTTAGGTATTGACATGTGATAATATGGCATGCGTTAACATGAAAAGATCATATTTTTTCCAAACCAGATACTATTTTTGGGTAGACGAAGATAGCCCCTCAATGCGAGTGCATCTAAGAGAGTTTTCACAGAAATCAGTTTTCTTTAAGTCTTCCAGAATTTCTTTCATGGTCGGTCGGGTTGTTGGCTCGTTACTCCAGCTCCTCTTCAGCAAATCGTGCGTATACTCTGGTATGCCCTCTAACGATGGTCGCCAATCTTTGTAAAAGAAATCTATACTTTATCAACTAGATCAACATTGACCAATGCACGTGCATACCTTCAGTGGACACCTTAGTAAGAAGTGTCTGATAGTTTTGTTTATCGGGTCCATAAGCATTCGTCCGGCTATAGACTTCCCAAGCGGTGATTGCGAAGCTATAAACATCACATTTTTCGGTATATTTCACGCCATCATTGTAGACCTGCTCATCAAAAGATTTGTTCAGCAATTGAATTTGAAAAGGATTTCAAGCTTACTTCAGGTGCCATATACCGGTATGTGCCAGACTCGTTTGACATACAAGAGCCAAGCTGCCTTACATTTCCGAAATCACAGAGCTTTACAATACTCTTTTTACTATTGAGGAGTATGTTTTTTGGCTTCACATCACGATGAATTACCTTTGGTGTTAAGCTATGCAGATGATTAAGGCCCTAATAAAGGTATAAAATACTTCTTTACTATATACTATATACAGTATTCAGTATATCAGATTTATACTACGCACCTCGGCCGCTTGAGTTAGCCAGTTAATGGCATCCCCGTTTGTATACTTATGATCATTGTGGTTATGTATGATTTTGTGTAGAGATGGACCATCCATGAATTCGAATATCAAATAAAGCTTTGGTATTTCATCCAATTCGGCAATAAATTCAACGATATTTTCATGTTTAACCGTTCGCATTGTTGTAATTTCTCGTTCAGCCTTCTCTTTTGTATCTTCGGTTACGTGTAGCACTTTGATAGCCACATCTCCGTCACATAAAGCACCTTTATAGACTACTCCAAAGGTGCCTCTGCCAATCTACAACAAAAGTTGCCTTAATATACTGAATATACAATTTATACTATACTTTACTTCATTCGTTGACAGAAAGCGTTCAATTTCCTGTTTAGTGACAGTTCTTCTCATGTTTCTTCGAGGTGCAAATGCCGACTGATTTCTCGGTGACAATCCAAAGTGAGAGATTGCCTTATCAATGTGAGTAATCGCCTTGTTCTCTTATATCAGCTTATACTGCAAATACTGACAAAATATACATATAAATACATACATATTGACAAAAGTGTTTAAGTGTTCAGTGGGTCTGCATGAATTGGAGAACAGTTTTTGGAGAACGAATATAAGTGAATGTTCTATCAGTTCCGGTATTGGCATTCGGTGATTCCCCCTCATGCGTATAGCTGATAGCGTGTACAATAAAATTGGTGTTTAGTGAATAAATATGTTAGTATAGTAAAGTTAAAGTTAATTTTAAAAATATTTAGTGGTAGATCTTAAGTATAAGAATTTCACTATGAGTTTACATTTAACTGATTTGATCATATATCTCTTATAGTAGTTTGCCGAGTTACTGAAGTTTTATAATACATATATGATTTATAACACACCTATTTTACTCATATTTTATTTAAAATTTGATAACCCAACGAATTCTCTTAGCGAGAGTACAGCTATCGCAGTCATTCACCCGCTCAGTAAGAACCTTGAAATGTTGCTCTTTGCGTTTTGTGTTTTGCAGTATTTGATCGCTTTGGTACTATCAAGATATGAATGAATGCATTTATGCACAATCAGGCTTGCTTATGCCTTTAATTGCTTACTCAGTTAACATCATTAGAACTAAGTAGTCAGAGGCTGCAGTCGAGTGTGCTCGACTGTGAGATACTCGTTACACATTTTCAATTAAAGCAAAACAGTGCGGTATTATTCTTCAAAAATATACTGCAAAATACTAAAATATATAAAAGGTCATATTTGGTATATCGATATGCTATTACATTTCAAAAATATTAAAGAGCTAGAAGCAAAGTTAGTAGTTCTACGAGAGATGAGAAGAGGAAGAAAATTCCTATTGACCCTGACCGAAACTGCAAAACAAATTTGAGTTAACAGCTCCAAGGAGTCTATTTCACCATTAATTAGTCTCTATATGAAAACAGCACCTTGCATAGTTCTATGATCAGAAATAGAGAAGGAAGTTTTAGTAATAACAAGTAAGAAAGCAACAGTCGAGTGTACTCGACCCGCTACCCCATTTTGAATAAAAGCAATATATTTTGCGGTATATTTCTCAAAATATACCAAATATACATTCAAAATATACCATAGACGGCACAATATACCAGATTGTTAGCCAAAGCAACTAAGACCCCTAGTTAGTAGGCGTTTTTGCCCATACAAAAGTATTTCTTTAATAACTTCGACAATTTTTATCTGATTGCAAGCAAATTTTCAGGAATCATAACTACTATAGTATTATATATACCAAAATTCGTAACTCTAGCTTTAAAATTACGCTTGTTATTCGATTTTTTGATTTGCGGGGGCGGAAGGGGGCGTGGCAAAAATTTGAAACAAACTTGATCTGCGTGCAAACATAACAAATGTTGTCGAAAAAAAATTATAGCTCTATCTCTTATAGTCTCTGAGATCTAGGTGTTCATACGGACGGACGGACAGACACACAGACGGACAGGCGGACATGGCTAGATCGTCTCGGCTGTTGACGCTGATCAAGAATATATATACTTTATAGGGTCGGAGAGGGGCCTGTTACATACATTTCCTGCCGGCACAAAGTTATAATACCCTTCTACCCTTTGGGTAGCGGGTATAAAAAATCTACTGCGATAAGGTGGTAATCTAATATTAGGATTCCAATTTAAACTACGAAGAGCAAATAACAAGAATTGTTTCTGCACCGACTCAATCCTATCTTGATAAACCCTATACTGGAGATTCCAGACAAGCGATCCGTACTCAAGGATAGGACGAACCAGTGAGACGTACAAAGTTTTGGTAATGAAGGGATCGTTGAACTCTTTCGACCAGCGTTTTATAAATCCCAAAACACCCATGGCCCTATTTACAGCAGATAGAATATGTTTATCAAATTTTAGCTTCGCATCAAGCAGAACCCCCAAGTCATTCACACCTTCAATTCGCTCAAGAGGAGTATCATATAACATATAGTTATTTAACTGGGAAGAACCCCTATTGCAGTTGAGATGTAACATATTTACTCTGCACCAAGATTCTAGACGATTAAGGTCACATTGTAACAGTGAGCTCGCAAGACTATCATTAAATGTCAGGCAAAGCTTAACGTCATCGGCGTACATAAGTACACGGGAATGCTCAATAATAGAAGGAAGATCATTTATAAACACAGTGAACCATAGAGGACCCAAATGACTACCCTGGGGCACACCAGAAGTAACTTGGACACATTTAGATACAAAGCCATTATAATAAACATTCTATCTGTTTAAGAAAGTTATTTAACAAATTTTTCGTACGCTTACTGGAAGCGTCAGTAGCTATGGCTGAAAATCTGGTATATTTTGTACTTTATGGTATATTTTGAATTTAATATAAATATACCAAATATAGCTTTTGGGATAGCGTAATATTTTTGGTATATTTCATGAATAATATCGCTTTATTTCGATGTTATTCAAAATAAGTAGCGGGTATCACAAGTCGAGCAGACCCAACCGTAGCTTCCTGATTTTCTTTTTATACCCGCTACCCATAGTGTAGAAGGGTATTATAACTTAGTGCTGGCAGGAAATGTATGTAACAGGTAGAAGGAGGCATCTCCGACCCCATAAAGTATATATATTCTTGATCAGCATCAACAGCCGAGACGATCTAGCCATGTCCGTCTGTCCGTATGAACACCTAGATCTCAGAGACTATAAGAGATAGAGCTATAATTTTTTTTCGACAGCATTTGTTATGTTTGCACGCAGATCAAGTTTGTTTCAAATTTTTTACCACGCCCACTTCCGCCCCCGCAAATCAAAAAAAAATCGAATAACAAGCGTAATTTTAAAGCTAGAGTTACGAATTTTAGTATATACAATAATTACTATAGTAGTTATGATTCCTGAAAACTTGGTTGCGATCAGATAAAAATTGTCGAAGTTGAGGAAATACTTTTGTATGGGCAAAAACGCCTACTTACTAGGGGTCTTAGTTGCTTTGGCTAACAATCTGGTATATTGTGCCGTCTATGGTATATTTTGAATGCGGTACTATATCGATATAACAAATATACCATTTGGTATAATTTTAGTATTTTTTGCAGTATAATCGGTATATTTTGAGAAAAATACCGCAAAATATATTTCTTTTATTCAAAATGGGTAGCGGGTATCTCACAGTCGAGTACACTCGACTGTAGCTTTCTTACTTGTTTTTTTTAAGTTAAAGGTTTAAAAATATTAATCGAACTATCGATATATTTTAGATTTACATCCTTAATTTATAAAAGCTTTTATAACGCCTATAAAATAAAATAACTAAATTTATTATTGACATACAAACAAAACTTTCTAAAAATAAAAACAAAATGTTTTTTTCCACATAATTTTATTAAAAACATTATTAGTTATAAAAACGATTTTTTTTTGTTTTGATTTTGTATATAAATTTGTCAAAATACATTAAACTGTTTATAAATGCACCCAACTCAATTTTAATTTTAAGTCTCTCGCTATCTAAAATAATATTGCAAACGACTATTCGATGTAGGTATTTAAGTATTGAGGCAGTATTATATTGTGTATGTGTTTTACAGACTCCTCTCTCATGTGCACATATTTTTTCTCCACCATTTTTTTAAATTTTTGCATACACAAATATGCATTCTTTTAGATATTGACATGTGATAATATGGCAGCCGTTAACATGAAAAGATCATATTTTTTCAAACCAGATACTATTTTTGGGTAGACGAAGATAGCCCCTCAATGCGAGTGCATCTAAGAGAGTTTTCACAGAAATCAGTTTTCTTTAAGTCTTCCAGAATTTCTTTCATGGTCGGTCGGGTTTTTGGCTCCGTTCTCCAGCTCCTCTCCAGCAATTTGTGCGTATACTTTGGTATGCCCTCTAACGATAGTTCTTTGTAAAATAAATATATACTGTATTAACTAGATCAACATTGACCAATGCACGTGCATACTTTCTGTGGACACCGTCCGGCTGTAGACTTCCCAAGCGGTGATTGCGAAGCTATAAACATCACATTTTTCGGTATATTTCACACTATTGTAGACCTGCTCATCAAGAGATTTGTTCAGCAATTGAATTTGAAAAGTATTTCAAGCTTACTTCAGGTGCCATATACCGGTATGTGCCAGACTCGTTTGACATACAAGAGCCACGCGGCCTTACATTTCCGAAATCACAGAGCTTTACAATACTCTTGTCACTATTGAGGAGTATGTTTTTTGGCTTCACATCACGATGAATTAGCTTTGGTGTTAAGCTATGTAGATGATTAAGGCCCTAATAAAGGTATAAAATACTGCTTTACTATATACTATATACAGTATTCAGTATATCAGATTTATACTACGCACCTCGGCTGCTTGAGTTAGCCAGTTAATGGCATCCTTGTTTGTATACTTATGATCATTGTAGTTATGTATGATTTTGTGAAGAGATGGACCATCCATGAATTCGAATATCAAATAAAGCTTTGGTATTTCATACAATTCGGCAATAAATTCAACGATATTTTTATGTTTAACCGTTCGCATTGTTGTAATTTCTAGTTCAGCCTTCTCTTTTGTATCTTCGGTTACTTGTAGCACTTTGATAGCCACATCTCCGTCATCCAAAGTACCTCTATAGACTTCTCCAAAGGTGCCTTTGCCAATCTACAACAAAAATTGCGTTAATATACTGAATATACAATTTATACCTAAATTGTTATTTACTTTTGGCGTTGACAAATAGGATTCAATTTCCTTTTTAGTGACCACTCTTCTCATGATACTTCGAGGTGCTTTTGCAGTTTCTTCTGCAGTTTCTTCAAGTTTGCTGCCAAAATATATACATATACTGCCAAAATATATACATACAATCATACGTTTGTACAAGATGTCTAATTGAAATACATACAATGAGACATGTCACAGCTATTGTACTTATCCTTGCATACCTTAGATTTCTTAGCAGATTCAGTGAAACTTAAGTAAGAAAAAAAAAAACATATCTTAACATATTAGCGTATTAGTGAACACTGTATTAACCGGACGAGGGCACTATATAGAGACTATCTAGATTTAGAATAAGATTGTAAATCTAAAACTTTCTTAAAAAAAATGCGATTTCCTTCCTTTAAAATAATAACATAATTTTGGCGTTGTTATAGCCCAATAATTACTTACTTATAATTGTTATAAATGTTTAATAAAACGTCAACAAACTATATATGTACATATAAAAAGCATTATACAAATACAGCTTTGAAAATAGTTTAATGGGACATTTTATTTATAGAACCCTTTATTCCAAATATTTGTATTCTTGGAGATATGTGGATGCAGAATTTTCTGCTATTAAGACTGAAAAAGCTCTCGTTTGGGAACAAAGTTTACATATAATAGGCGTTTATATTCGCTTTGATTTAAACATTTTCACGGCACGAAACATTGATTAATAGAAAAAGAGAAAAAAACGATTTCGAATCCAGTTTAAACTCAAACGCAAACGCGGGAACTACCAACTCGTTTTAAATTAATAGTATATTATTATTATATGGTATAGAATTAGTATATTCACATTTTCGGGTAATTTTTAGTTAATTCTTGATTCAAGTTAACCAGTTAGAATTTAAAAATTTGATAATAGCAAAAACTAAGCAGTAAGAGAAATGCCAATACATGTACATATGAAATGTATGTATGTATGTATGTTGGTTCTTTCAAAACGGATTGAGAACAGCCCAAAAACGATTTTGTCGAGTTGTGAAATGGTCGCATAAGTAATAGATAACATTTACAACATGTCAGAACTGAAGTACATAGACTTATTGTTAAATTAAATGACAAATATCCCTAATTTCACGTAATCAATATTACTACTAAAAGTAAAATTTCTGATTGTCAAAAATTTCTACCCGCATGCAAAAAGTAGTGATCATGTTTGCTGTTCAGAGTTACATACCTTTTGACTGCGCCCATTGTACATATGTTGAGTGTTCAATATGGAATCATACGAAGAGTATATAAATACAAATAATTTCATCAATAAAATACAACCTCTTTTGACCTTCAGAGAATGTTAGATGGATGTTTTCTAGAACTTGATTAATTGATTACCGGCAAAGTTTTGCTTTATTTTTTGTTAAACACTTCACAGAAACCACGTCTAATTATTAAATTTAATGAAGTACCGGTTAGAGCAGGAGACCCGGGATATTACCGCAATTACCGCAAAAGATTACGCTGACTGATCGAAAATTATTATAACGCGACAAATATCAATTCAAGTTTGATGTGTGCAATGACAAAGCATAAAACTTTAGCACTAAAATATACCAGTTCAATATACCAAATAGCTTCAGAAAATATCGTATCGTACGGTGTTTTCATATTTTGCTATTGTGGATATGCAGCCCTGAAAACTTATCGATTTGAGTTTCAAGACAACAAACAAACACTTTCGACACCGTTAAACATATATAATAATAGCAGCGGCAATGTAATGAAGTTCACTGGGTTTAAGCCCAATTGAAGTTGTTACTAAAATGCTGCATACTTTCAGGTGCCCATGAATATACACAGTTCATTTGGTATATTTTGTAGTTTCAGCTTGCGGTCACACTGCACGCAATATACACATACCCAAAATTGCAAGTACGCCAAAAGTATTTACTATTTATTTTGCTATTCAAAAAAATGGATAACTCGATGGAGAAGCGAGGATCCAATGGCAATGCTAACTGTAAGTAGATCTTGACACACACACACACGCGCGCGCACATGTATGCGCCTACGTATTTGTATTTGAATTAATGCACTTTTGTTTATTTCATTTTCATGGCCATTTGGGGAACAACGTTATATATTCGAATTGTTAACACCGAAACAAAATAAACGGAATATCTGTGTGTAGTTAACAATATGACAGATGAGCAATTGCAACAGTGGCACACAGCATTCCTAACGGAGGCGCAACGTGAGAATTATGTGAACCATAATTTGGAAATAGTTCGTCACTATCGAACCGAAGCGATTGCTCGAGCCCCTGCCTTTGATATTGAACGCAATGCGATCAGTGCAGCAATCGCCCGCCACGGTCTTTGGATGCCGCCGCCCCCCAACAGTGTGGCGCAATCCGAAAGCAGTCCGCAATGCACAATGACATCAACAGCTGCAGCAGCAGCAGCATCATCGCAGGAGGAGGGACAACCGCCGCCACAGCGAAGACCCCGCATTGAGCAGCCCCAAACCCAGCAGCAACAGCAGCAGTTGCCATGCGATGTGGCAGCCAGCAGGGGCAGCGTCAGTGGCGCAAGTGCATCCAACTATGGCCACTATGTCGCCTTGGCCCACATCTTCTCCGACACATATGCGACACGAGCGGAGCCAGTCAATGGCATTATTAACAATGTCAATGCTAATGCGAATGCTAATACAAATGCCAATAGAAATAACAGTAATAATAATGCTGACGATGATCGAGAGGATTCGAATATTAATGAAGTTGCGTTAACGGAGACGATCGATAGCCTGGGCTTGCGTCGCACTTAATAGTCGGAACTATACATATATAAATTAATATATAAAATTATTAACTATTCACATTTAAGAATGATATTTATTCATAAACAAATTGTTAAAAGATCAGCATGTGCAACATATTGATTAGATCGTATCTAATAATTTATATTTAAATGTAGTTTACCAAAAAAAAAAAACAAAAAGGCGAATATTTGTAAATAATATCAGTTGATGTTTTGTATATAGTGCATTTTAAACATAGTTGTGTAGCATTTAAGCTTAGATTATCTACATACATAATAATTATTAACCAACAGATTATTGTGTACATATAAACTATATATACTACAACAAAATATATAGCAACATATGACATCTCAAATGAATTCTGAATTTGTGAATTTTCTCATTGGGGAAGAAAAATGGGCAAAGTTATTCTAAACATTTTTAGGTATCGTATACAAATATTATTGAGAACAGCTTAAAAATCAAATCAAGAGTCGATATAGCCCCACTCATTGTGTTATTATTACAATAAAAATAAAAACGTATTTTATTTCGATTTGATCAAACTTGTTAAAGATTAAGCAACACTTTGCATAATTTCATTGGAGTTGCATATAACATATGTATGGCACATCACATTTTCGAAATTGTTGCAAATTCAACTTATAAATATGACGGATTTTGAATGACAACTGAACGATTATTTCTTAGAGATAACGTCCGATTTGGCTATATTGACTCTAGGTGGAATCGCTTGTTGCGGTTTGCGGTTCTTTTTTTACAGACTTGGGTACCGAGTATTAAATCAAAATAATGTATAATGTATAATGTTATATGCATGATAGCTAGCTTGTTTAATGGCACCTTATGGCGAGTGTTACAACTTAAAAAAGGAACAAGTGTTTACGATATCGTTCTCAGTATTGTTTTGGTTGTTTCTTTTTGGTTTTGTTTTGTTTTTTGTTTTTTGGTTGTTTTTTGTGTCTTATACGAATGGTTTCTTCGTATGCGTTTTTAATCTTCCAACATTGATATACATGTACAATATAGAAATCGGCCGACGTATCAGGACTACATAGCTGTGGGGAATGTATGTGTATTTGTGTGTTGGTGTGTGTGTGGGAATCTTATCTAAAACTTAGGGGGATTTGTGTGCTCGCGATTACGTAATGCCGATTTCCGTGAATGCAAAAAAAAACCCAAAAAAAAAAAAAAAATGAATTATAATATATAAAGTTCTGTTGTACTGTATATCAATGGAGGTAAGCTTTGTGAATTAAATGACTAGATTGTGTGTGTGTTTAGGGAGTTTAGGTTGCATTTGAGTTACTGTTGCTCTGATTGTTATCACCATTGCTATCACCGTCGTCGTTAGCATTGTCATTATTATGATTATTATTATTATTGTTGGCAGCCTCGCTGCCGCTGCTGCTGCCGCCGCTGCCGTCGCTCTCGATCACCTCGAGTGTGACAAAAGCCTCTGTCTCCATCGCTTCGGTGTCCATTGCACCAGCCTCTGCCTCGCCCCCCTCGCCAGCTGACATTGCCACGATGGCTTCGTTGCGTCGCTGTCTGAATGCCGCATTGGCCGCCGTGGCGCCTCCTTCGGTGGCATGCATCAGGCGACGATACTGATGCAAGCTGGCCAGGATGCGTATCATGATCTGTGCAGGTACCGTTATTGTATCGCGTGCCTCCACCAGCATTATCTCATTGCTCTGCATCAGCTGCAAGTGATACATTATATTATTCATTATGGATCATGGATATCTTCGCTTTGCTTAACTTACCCCAGTTGTGCCCGCCTCATCGAAGCTGGCTGCCGCATCGATGGGTGCCCAGAGTTTCACATTGTAATCGATGCCCGAGCTGAGCAGATACGGCAACGTGGGATGCGGCTGGACGCGATTCACCACACGATGATCGGCCAGCAGGGTTTTCACCACTTTCCCCGTCTGACGTTGCCACACAAAGATGTGGCCACAATCCGATCCAGACATTATGAAATCATCGCCCCAAAAGCACGCGCCTTTCACCATTGTGCGCGAATTGCGATGTCCGCTAAATGACATTTTCACATAGTCGAATTTCGTTATCGGATACTTTGGGCCATCTCCTTTCATCTCCGCCATATCCGTGTCCTCTTTGGTGTCCGCCTCCGCCTCCGTCTCCACTTCTGATTCAGCGCTTTTCTCTGTTGTCTCAGTGTCCATCTTTTGATTTGCATCTGTGGCTTCGGTTTCAGCTTCGGTTGTCACTTTTTCAGCATTTATCATGGTTACTGCAAGAATATTGGGTATTATTAACTTAAATCAAATCGTATCGAAATGAGTGTGAAAGAGTGCGTGCATTTTGCTTTGCTCTTTCAATCTATAGCATACAAATTCTATGAAAGTTCATAGTCCATAAATTAAAACTTTGCTAATCTAAAGCTTATATTTTAGTAAAGATAGTAAAACGAAAATTGTGACTTAATAAGTATACAAATGTTTAAATTGTAAATTAAAAATAAAACCTTATAAATCCAACAGTTAGGAAACATTACAATATATAAGTTGAAATATAATCAACATACATACTTAATACCTTACATAATAGGTTACAATAACATAAATCCCAAAATACAGATTTAATTATTTTTGAAAGTTCCGATTTTGTATAAAAATAATGCCGTTTAATGATCACCTCTAAAATTGCAATTTTTATATTTTCCAAAACTATTGTTCAATGGATTATAAATGTTGAGATAAATTGTAAGTGTTGAGATATATCTAATAACAAAGAATCTATTCATATTGTGGGTTCTATAGACAATCGAATAATATATTATATTAGGAAAGCAGGACAGTATCAATAAATTTTTGTTGTTGTAAGATATAGTTAACTTATTAAAATTCTTTGAAATTCGAAAGTTTTAGAAATTGGCCTTGAAGTTATTTAAGTATTTGCAGTAAATTTTTAATTTATTATTATTATTCATTATTAGGCATTTTAAACTGCGATGTTATGGTAAAATGTTCTTTTGTTTGTACGAAAATTTCATTTAATAAAATAAACTAAAAAGAGCGAATCTTCAATATACTGAAAACAAGCAAAACAATTTTTGTATTGAACCGAATTGTTTTACTTCATTAACTTATATTTGTGCAATAAATTAATTGAAGAACATTTTATTTATATTGAACTGAATTGTTTTGATTAATTAACTTTTACTTGTGAAATAAAATAAATGAAAATTATTATGTTTTTCAATGCAAACTTTAACAAGTAAGAAAGCTACAGTCGAGTGTACTCGACTGTGAGATACCCGCTACCCATTTTGAATAAAAGCAATATATTTTGCGGTATTATTCTCAAAATATACCAAATATACTGCAAAAATACTAAAAATATACCAAATGGTATATGTGGTATATCGATATAGTACCGCATTCAAAATATACCATAGACGGCACAAAACACCAGATTGTCAGCCAAAGCAACTAAGACCCCTAGTAACTAGGCGTTTTTGCCCATACAAAAGTATTTCTTTAATAACTTCCACAATTTATATCTGATCGCAACCAAATTTTCAGGAATCATAACTACTATAGTTATTACCGTATATACCAAAATTCGTAACTCTAGTTTTAAAATTAGGCTTGTTATTCGATTTTTTTGATTTGCAGGGGCGGAAGTGGGCGTGGCAAAAATTTGAAACAAACTTGATCTGCGTGCAAACATAACAAATGCTGTCGAAAAAAAATTATAGCTCTATCTCTTATAGTCTCTGAGATCTAGGTGCTCATACGGACAGACGGACAGACGGACAGACGGACGGACGGACAGACGGACAGACGGACATGGCTATATCGTCTCGGCTGTTGACGCTGATCAAGAATATATATACTTTATAGGGTCGGAGATGCCTCCTTCTACCTGTTACATACATTTCCTGCCGGCACAAAGTTATAATACCCTTCTACCCTATGGGTAGCGGGTATAAAAATGACCAATTTTTATAGTCAACATATTTAGATACAAAATAAGTAAGAAAGCTATAGTTGAAATCGAGTGTGCTCGACTGTGAGATACCTGTCCCCCATTTTGAATAAAAGCAAAACAGTGTGGTATTCATTTTAAAATATGTATACCGAATTAAAATACTCAAAAAATACTAAAAATATATTTCAAAGGCTATATTTGGTATATTGATATAGTACCACATTCAAAATATACCGTAATATGCATAACATATCAGATTGTGAGCCAAACAAAATCAGCGCAGTTTTAATTTTAAAATATACCGAATTAATATACTCCAATAATACTTAAAATATTCATATACCACAAGATATGTTTGGTATGTTTATATAGTGTACTATATTCATACATTCAAATTATACCATAAAGTGCAAAATATACCAGAATGTCAGCTTAGCCTACTAAGATCCGTAGTAAGTAAGCGAATTTCCTAATGCAAAAGTATTTCTTATATAACTTCTAAAATTGCTATCTGATTCCAACTAAATTTGCAGGAATCATTATGTTATTCGATTTTTGTCGATTTGTGGGTGTGAAGCTAGCTTGACCTGTGTGGAAACATAACAGATGCATGAACATAACAAATTATAGCTCTATCTCTTATAGCCTCTGAGATCGAGTGTTTCATATGGACAGACGGACGTGGCTATATCGTCTAGGTTGTTGACACTGATTAAGAATATATATAATATAATTTATAGGGTCAGAGGTGCTTACTTCTGCCTGTTCTGAACACTTCAAGGAGGCACAAAGTCTACTACTATATGGGTAATAGGTATACAAAATAATTCTAATTCTATTTTACCTTAAAAACGAATTCGCAATCTCCCTCGAATAAATGGAAATAACGTTATCTTATGGAATATTTCATAATAATACTTATTACACTTATGTGTATGGGTAGTGGGTATAAAAAATAATTCAAATTCTATTCTACTTTAAAAAAGAATTCGAGCTCTCCCTCGAATAAATGGAAATGAATGGAAAGAACTATATCTTGTGGAACATTTCATAATAATACTTACTATATTACACTTATGTGTATGGGTAGTGGGTATAAAAAATAATTCTAATTATAGTCTACTTTAAAAAAGAATTCTCCCTCGAATAAATGGAAAAAACTATACCTTATGGAATATTTCGTAGTAATACTTACGACACTTAGGTGTGATGGTGTGCTCAGACTTACCATCAGCAGTTGGGGATCTAGTTGCTGTTGCCGGTGGAGGCGGCGTGGGTGGTGAGGACGCCTCAATTGGATTGCCTGGCTGCATGCTGATCTGTGTCAGAAGCTGGCTGCTGCTACGATTTAAAGCCGACTCGCTGCGATTGTCCAGCGTACGCATGACGGCATCCTGCCAGCTCAAGTGTCCGCCGCCGCTTCGTGGAGTGCTGTTGCTGCCGCTGTTGTTGCTGCCACCACCGCCGTTGTTGCCACCGCCACCGCTACCGCCACCGCTGCTGTTGTTACTGGCAGCAAGGGGACGCGACGGACGTGTCTGGGAGTTGAGCATGCGAAAGATCTCGTCGCTTAGGCGATTCAACACGCCCGGCTCAAGCGGCGGTCGCGCCTGTCCGACATTGAGGCGATTCTGTCCCTGCTCGGTGGTGGCCATCGAATTGGGTCCCGTGTCGGACCAATCGCCGCGAAAGCGCAGACGCGGCATTTGCGCCTCGGGATCATCGTCGCGCCGCAGCTTGGGCGTATAGCAGCCGCTCTTGAGCAGCTCGCCATCTTCGTAGCCAGGATGTCGCAGATCATACAGATACAGCTGCTCCATCGAATAGCTGACCAGCAGCTCCGTTTCATCGGCGCTGTACTTGACGCACGTCGGTCGATAGTGACGACGCGTGTACTCCATGGGTATGGGATATGCCTTCAGTGGCCAGGTGATGCGTTCACGATCCGTGGTCGAGTACGTGAGCATGCGACGATCGTAGAGTCGCACTATCGAATCGGAGCAACCGATGGCGATGTTGTGATAGTTGATGGGCGCCACATCCATGGCGGTGACAGCACAGGGCGCTGTGATAAAGATGTGCTGCTCACAGACCGCCTCCATACAGCTGCTGCTGATGCGCAGATCGATGCAGCGGACGGTGCCATCCTCGCCGCAGCTCAAGAACGTGCGCGGACAATCGGGCAGCGGCTGCACATCGTACGTGCTGCCAAAGGCATGGCAATCGAACAGACTGGCCGCCCGGCCGGCGTCATCGATGAGCGCCTCCTCGGGTCGACTCTTGCCGGATCCGTAGGGTGCCAGGAATTCGGTGTGCATCACAATGCCTTCGCCGGAGCACGAGACGATCGCCTGATCGTTGGTGTGCGGCATGAAGCGAGCACTGAATATGTGCCGCTTGTGCATTGTCTTGGAGCGGACGGCGATGCGGCCCGTTTTGGCCTCGGTGATGACCAGATGATTGTCATCGGAGCCGGAGACGAAATGTGTGCCGCTGGCATTCCAGTTCACCGTGTTCACGCAGCCGGTGTGCACATCAAATTTATTCAAGAGGCTCAGGCGTTGCACAAAGTCCAGCGAATCTGGAAAAAAACAAAATATATACATATGTATAAATATATATATATATAACACGCACACAATCCAGAAATTAGTAGTTGCCACTATCATAAATCATAAATCGCAATCATAATCGCCCAAAATTGCACTTCTGCACCACAGAGATAAAGACATGGGGAGAACAAAAAAAAAAAAAAAATGGGCACTGGTCGATCATGATGACAATGAGTTCTACACTCACTTTTGCAGCTGGCTTGCAGATCGGTTTGGAGATCATTGGCATTATGATACGGATAATCGCTGATACACTGCTGTACACTACGACGCAATCCTCGGCGGTCGGTCATCTCTTCCTTCCTTCCTACGGCGACCTCTGTAATGTGAAAAGTGAAACATATTCAACCAAAATGTATATTTATAAAGTGTATGTTATAAATGCGCACAAGTACAAACTAGTAAGCTTCTGATTTTTACGATTTTTACACGAATTTTACAATTTCAAAATGGCATTTAACTAAATTCCATTTTTCGTTCGAAGTAAAGGAATTATCATTTAAGTAAGACGTATTACAAATATATTGATATCGACTTTTCCGTTAGATAAATGTTACTCATCAATTGAATTTCTACAACTATTGTTTAATAATATAAAAAAGTTGTATACGTTTTTCCGTCTCTTTGCTTGCAATTGGATTATTTAATTCCGTCTTGCATATTTTCAACATGCATTAGGAGGATTAATTAGTGTTATAGACCGTTTGTCTGCTAAAAACTATTTTCAATGATACATATACTCATACATACATTATTTGTCTATACTTTAAATATCCAACTATTGTTTTAGGCAGCTAACGCTTCTGCTCTCTCTGTGCTGTGCATGCAATCTGTCATTTGGGAGCTGTCAGCTGTCAAAGCGCTTGTAAAAGTCAGCATCTCCGTCTGTTAAAGTGTATAATAACACTTCACAAGCTCTAAGCAAGAAAATTCTATATGTGTGGGCATGTGTGTGTGTGTGTAAGTATGTGTACATGGCCGGGACTGCGTCCGCTTTGAAGTCTTTTTTTGTTTTGTGCAACAACAAAAATATATGTGAATAATTATATAAAAATTCAAAACAAACCGCCACTCGCCAATTTAATCGACACTAAAAATTTTAATGTTTTGCTTGATTTTTTTTCAGTGTTTAGATAAGCCACTTTATTTTGCTGGTCGTATGAGCTGATTCCAAGTGTAGTATTGTTTTGTATTTACCAAGGGCGTTACCTATTTAATGCTCCCGAAAAACATAAGAAACCACTTCTATTAGCCTCTAACACACAAACACAAATTCGATATTTATTTTTGTTGCTAGCTCAGCTGTCGTGGAAGAATGTGACCAACTCACCTGAGCATCAGAAATACCTTCTAGGGTTGTTGAACATAAATAAAAGTATCAATATATCGATATATTTTCCAAATCTACAAAAAGTGCTCGGCCATATGCAAATTGTGCACAATGGTGTTAACAAATATGCAAATTTAACAAATTCGTTTTTTTTTCTCGCCAAATGGTTACGTACTTAAGTAGTTCAAATTGAAACACCAATGGACTGAATATAAATATAAGAATATATATATGTCTTATAAGGAGACATAAGATAAATAAAAAACAATAATATAATTGGCAATAAAAATAAACTGAATTAAACAGAATTCAATGGAAAAATTAAAAATAAATGTAAAAGGAGCCATTTGAAATACCATCCCAATTTGGTTTCCTTGTCATATAAAAACAGCAATCTACGCTTAATTTGAAACTTTGCTTAAATTACTACAGAAAAGGCAACTTGTGGCTTCATTTAAACAGCTCTATAAATTATTCAAATTGACACAACTATTCGGTGAAAGCCTTTATTAAACGGTCACTCTTTAAGCAGTGCAATGCAGGAAATCCGTATTTTAGTAAAATTGAACTCAGTTTTATTTGAATATTGAAAAACCGTTACACTGTTGGGTGCAATTGTTATGAATCGCTCATGTCTATCGATAATTTTGAAAGTGAACTGCATGCCGGCTTCAATGTGACCACATCTTTGGTGCACTGCTTGCTTTAAAAATACTGACGAAATACTAGCAAATGGAGTTTGGTTATATTTTGGAAATCGAAACGGGAAACGGCGCTGCTGGTCCCCTTCAGTAGTTGTACACAGTCGAGTTGAGCGTGCGCACCAAACGCTAGTTTCTGTTCGCCGCTTTGAGGTAGCAACCTGTTGCGTCTAGTGTGTGTGTTTTTTTTTTCGTTTTGTTTTGTTTTGGCCAGTGGAAAGTGCAACGATATCAACGAACGACTACGTTAGATAAAAAATCGAGTTAAAACACAAAAACTCACCTTTTGCCGAACAGCAGCCAACACACAGATAGCGAGCGTGTGAGTTAGTGTGAGTGTCATACAAATTAGAAATCTTTTGTTTATTCAATAAATACGACAACAACACAACACAACACAAAAAAAGGAGAAGCAAAAATATAACGGGCAACAAGTGTGGCCGTTGTTGTTGTGGTTGTTGTTTTAGCAGCTTGTGAACAGCGGAAGGTAAATATTGTGAACTCCCAAGTACGCAAAAGCTGAAAAATGCAAATGTTAATAAAAAGTAGTTGCTGCAAAAACAAAAAATGAAAAAGAGAATACGAACGAAACGAAACGATAAATTTCAGTGGGTGAATGTGGATAGAGTTGTTGTTGCTGTTGCTGCTGCTGCTGATGATGTGGAAAAGTTAATGAAGCAGCAGTGAAACAAAAGATCAGTTCCGTTGCAGCAGCTAACACCGAATAAGAAGACGAAGAAGAAGAAGAAGAAGCAGCAGCAGTAGTAGAATAAGCTACTTACCATGCATTGTAGATAAATTCGTTTCGTCTACTCTCCGTGTATTTGTGTCAATTGTTGGCATTCGAGAATAACAAATTAAAAATGCCAACCAGTTTAGTCACGCGCCCCCCCTCCCTCCCACCTCACCGCACCACACCTCCCTCCCCATTTGAAGACCCAGAACTTGAAGCTATTGTTGCTGTTTGCTGCTGCTGCTTCTGCTTCTTCTTCTTCTTGTGATGCTGCATTGTTGTTGTTGCTATTGTTATTGAAGATTCTTAGAGCTGCACGTCATTTGTTAAATGCCGCACAAACAACGATAGAAAGCGACAAATCGGACAAAAAAAAAAAAAAACCTTTTCTGTTGTTTGTTGTTGTTGTCTCAAAGCTCAATATAAACAGCAAAGTGGAATGGGTTATTGGGCTATTCCAATTGGACTCGAATAATAAGTATCGATGACAGGCAGCGATAAAAGGGCGTCGATAAAAGGATTAGAGCTCGAGAAGTATTTTTATGCTGAAGCAGAGGGTTTTAAATGAGATAATAAATCTTTTTTTTTTTGAATGAAGCAAGATTTACTTTTGGCATGTTTACTTAACAAACGAGAGTTTGAGGATAGCACATGTCGAGAAACATATTTCAATTGGAGTGCAAGTATCGATTACCACCATCGATCCAAAAAGGAATTAAATGAAACAAGTATTTTTTCGAGTAATTTGGGATTAGCAAAATTTTAACTGCTGCTGTAAAGATGAGCAAAGTACTGAGTGATGATTCATAGTTAGACTGCAATGGATATTTGTTGTGTGTGTGTGTTTTTGTGTCGCTTGATAAGATTGCAGAGCTGAGATAACTAAAGTGACTAAATGAAGTACTTTTTTAATAAATATAGTTGGCCATGCGACGACAATGAATAGAGATCATATACGGCAGTATAATCGCGTACTACATCAGATTAATCAGAAAAGCGGAACGAGCTGAGATAAACTTTCCCATTTCAAGAAGCAGAAACGAGCGAAACACACGACACGATCAGCAAACAATAACAACAACAACAACAACAATTGCATTCAGTTTTGTTGTTTTTTTTTTTTTGCATGCATTTTTCGCTGTTGGCAATTAAATGAAGCTGTGCATTTATGTTGCATATAGAGCATAGATATATACAATATATGTATATACAATACACATACATATGTATGTATGTATAACGGTGCCTCTCTTTAACTGCAGCATAATGATGCTTAATGGCAATTCAATGAAAATTGCAACTGAAACTGAAAACTGAAAACTTCCCCGCGGAAAAAGTGAAATTTGCACAAAGAGCAAAAGAGAGACAGCGAAGCAGCAACGACAACAACAACAACAGGTAGAAGAGGCAAAAAGAGAGAAGGAGAGGAAAAATAACCGCTAGTTATTATTTGAATTACTTGAATTACTCTCGCGTATACGTATTGCGAATTGTGAATTGCGTATGCGCTGATTGAAGTCAATGTTTAATGCTCATGTTAATTGCAATTAAAACAGCCGCCGCGTGGTAATTACAATAAAACATACTAAACAATAAGAGCAACAGCAACAACAACAACAATAATCGCAATTGACTCGTGAAACGCAACGTGCAACGTGCTGTTCTTAAAAGTCGAAAGAATAAAAACGAAAACAAGACAAATACAAATACAAATACAAAATGGATGCCGCAGCCGCAGTCAGCGTCAACGTCAGCGTCGGCGTCAACGCCACCGAAGACGAAGAGGAAGACACAACAACACAAGTCAACAACAAGCTGCTGCACAATCAAAACGGCAACATGGATAACGATGGCGACGACGACGAGCCGCAAGCTCTGCCATTTTGCTTTGTTCGCGTAAGTTTGCACCAACAATAACAACAACAACTTCTGTACTTGATTTCTGATTTGATTTTCGGTAGGCGTGTCTAGAAAGTTTGCCCAACTTAATTGAGCATTTCCCCCCTCCTCCTCCTCCCCCTCCCTAACCCCCTAAAGCTCTGCCGGATGCAGTCTTGCAACCTGCCACCTCCACAACCTGGTCACAGTTGAACGCCACTCGGGCGCAACTTGCAACCAGCCGTGACCCACACCCAGTCGATGTCGATGTCGATGTTGAGTCTCATAACAACCTGTAGGATCGCCCTTAGTTCAACGACAGCTTTCGGCATTCCAATGCTTAAATACTCTGTCACATTATTGACAGCATGTTCGATAAAGTTGTCTGAACAAATCACAAAGTTTATTACAATATAATGATTATAGTTTTTATTATCATACACACATTCAAGAAAGGCGAACTATTGGCACATCTTCATTACTATAAAAAAGTAATATATTTCTTGCATATTTACACTATCTTTGTTTCTAAATTAAAGATGAAATCTTATGTTTTCATTACCATAAAAAAGGTTTAATGTACTATATTTCTTGCATATTTACATTTTTTTTTGTTCCTAAATTAAAGATGAAATCCTATGTTTTCAATACTTTAAAAAAGATTAAATGTATTTCTTGCATATTTACACTATTTTTGTTTCTAAATTAAAGAGTAAGTCGCATGTTTTGATTAAGAAAGTCAAATATAGTTTTTTTTATTTTTCTTTATTTGAATTTATTTAATTGCTAGTTGCTGGTCGAGCTCTTGGGCATCATTAATGATCATTGAGTATTTGAACTTTTATGGCTAGCAGTCGTTGATCATAGGGTTCTAGAGTAAAGATTGGTTTTACACAATACTCTTAATATATTAAAGAAATTCATTTACCGTTCGATTTGTATTTTGTTCTTTTCTGATGTTGTATCATTAGTCTAAGACATCCATCATATATATATGTAGTAAATGAAAACCGTTCAACGATAAATCACAGATATTATTTTTTCCACATTATATACTTAGAATATTATTCATGACTTCAAATATAATTTTAGTTAAATTTATAGTAACTAATAGTAATAGTTAGATTCATCTAAATCGGAGCAATAGCTTTAAAATGAAGAGACGGACAGACAGACAGACAGATGAAGGCGGCAAATTGCGGCAAAAAACACTGCAAAGACATCAAATCAGATGAATTGGGCAATTGTTTATGGATGATTCCAATTGTTGATAAGATGATGATTAGTTTTGTTACTCCATTATAATCGGCGTCAAGTGGAACTGTTTTTATTTGTCGTGTTTCTTTGTGGGTTTTTTGTTACGCTACGCTGACTTCATAGAACCCATGTTACTTCTCTACAACTTAACTTTATGAACATCCGCCACGAAAAGCAAAAAACAAAAAACACGAAAAAACGTCGACAAAGTTAACCGAAAGAAAAACCTCGAAGCGTCGCATTTTCGGATGAGTTCTACAAGTGTTAATTTCCATGCAGGGTCTGAGTTCTCAGTTTTAATGTTCTGTGTGTGTGTTTGTGTGTGTGCTGTAACCTTTTCAGTTTCGGGGTCTCGACCCTCTCTCTCTCTCTCTTTCTCTCTTTGTCAGACTGCCGGCAATCTGGCCGATTACGTTCGCCAAGAAGTAGAAGTAGAAACAGAAGAGTGTATAAAACAATTTGTGTAGTGTTTTTTTTTCTCATTTTTTTGGTAAGACTCCGTGCTTGGCTCTTGGCGCACTCACGACCTGCCGGGCCAAGAATGATTGGCCCTTATGATTGCTTTCTTTGCTCGTCCCATTCGCCGACTGTGTTGCCTGTCATAATTTGTTGGGAAAATTGTTTCGGTTCTGCAGTTTGATTTTCATTATTCCATTTCATGTGCAGTGCCCCCTTGCCCCTTCCCCCCTGCCTCCCATCAAAAGGTTGCGTCAAATTGCCAGACAGACAGACAGACAGACGGAGAGAGCCGAGTTCATAGCGCCTTTGTACTTAGAATGCCATTTCTTAAGTGCATTATGATTGAGACAAACTATCTCAAAATTGTGCTGCAGAACTACATTGAACAAATTAACTGAGCAACAACTGTCATTAGCCCTATTTATGAATGAAATCTCACCACCTACAGCCATGAACTGTTCGATATCCCTGAGCAAAGCTCTAAGCTCTGATGAGCATCATCGCATCTCGTTCGTCATCATCTTTTGCTGGCTTGCAAAAGTCTTTTCAGACTTTCATTTGTGCATGCATTATATGGAGGACAGCGAACAATCGATCAATGACAATGACAATGGCAATGACAATGGTTGGGCCTCAGTCTCTGCCTCTAGCCACGTTCTGGGAAACAGCCCAGACCACTCCCAAAAAAGATATTTCACAATTTGAATATATAAATATGTATATTCGATGTGTATATATGCCCACGTTGTGTACATATGCTGATTAGCCAAAAACAAAAAAAAAAAAAAAAACGTAGGAAAGGCAGTAATAAAACATACAGAAATATGCAGATTGTTTGCTAGATTGTCTCTTCAATAAATGTGTGTGTGTGTGTTTGTTTGTTCACTTGTTTGTTTGCATGTTGTTGGCATGTTTGTTGGGCGATAACAATTAATTTGATCGGTCGCTGCGCAAATATGCCGACCAAGTTAAGCAATAAGTCAACACCAACGACACTGTGTGCCATTTGTTTGCTGATTTGTATCACAGAAAAAAAGGCAACTCTACTCTTATTTAGTGAAATGTTCTAATTATTAAGTAGTCAGAAAAGAAGGCAACTCTACTCTTATTTAGTGAAAGGTTCTAATTGTTAAGTAGTCAGAAAAGAAGGCAACTCTACTCTCTTTTGTTGAAATCTTCTAATTATTATAGTTTGTCTACATTTAAAGCTTTAATTTAGATTCTTCAATCGTATAAAAAGAAATATAAATTTCAAATTGAGAAATAAATTTTTATTTGAAAAGTTTTGGCTTCGTTGTAGAAACTGATTTATTTCTCTCATTTCTTAAAAACCATTTTAATGACTATTTTAAGAAATTGAAATTATTCAAGCTTAAACCATTTTCTTTACACATTTCTCCCATATTTATTTTCTTGGATTTTGTACTCTAAATATAGTATACCTATATTCGTAAGTTCTAAAAACCAGGAATTTAGGTACTTAAGATTTAAGTTATAA
This sequence comes from Drosophila nasuta, assembly GCF_023558535.2. Lineage (NCBI taxonomy): Eukaryota > Metazoa > Arthropoda > Insecta > Diptera > Drosophilidae > Drosophila > Drosophila nasuta. Next base: position 11,521,296 of record NC_083459.1, on the reverse strand, counting down.
CTTGATGCTGGAAACAGATTTGTTTAGTATTTTTAAATGCTTTAAGATGCAGCATAAATAAAGAAATTATAAATAATTGAAGAAGTAAAGATTAAAGCTTAAACTTTTGCTTTAGGTTTTTATATTTAAAGATTTAGCATTTTTTTTTGTTTGGCTATTTGGCATGCTTTGATTTAATATATATATATATATATATATATATATTTTTTTGATTCTCAACATCGTTATAGATTGAAAAAAATATAAAAATAATTTTATTTCGTTTTGACCTTACCTTTAAAAAAGTTTCATTTAAGCTTTTCAATTTCTATCCACAATTTGTTTTCTTTTTTCTATTTTTTCGTTTGTTAATTTAATGCATTAGCATAGAAGATTGTGCTTATTTTTATAGAATCTTAAAACAAGTAGAAAGTTAAACTTTTTTCTAAACACTTATTCCACAGTTTCATTTATGTTCTTTCAACTCGAAATCGATTAAATTTTAGTTTTGCAAATGAATTATTTATTTGCTTAAGTGCATTGATAAAAATAATCTTAAGAGAGTGTTTTCTGTGCTTTCTTCCAATCGGAAAATGCTGAGTGCAAAGCAAATAGCAAAAACACAACAGAAGTCAAAAGCAAATTAAGTGTTGAGCTAACTTGGGATACTGTTGTCTCTTGGAAGCACTTGTGTGCTGTTGGTTTAGGGCGTGGCAGTGGCCATGTCATCCACATCATCGTGCCACACAAAACAAAAAAAAAGTGTTTAACACAATTAAATTGCATTTGTGAGTTGCAGTTGCTAAAATGTGTGAGATTTTTCACTTTCCCAGCGTCAATGACTACGTCATTTTTTCTGCTTTTTTAGCCTGTTGCCTGTTTTTGTTTTGTGTTATTTGTTTGTTTGTTCGTTCGTTGTCACAGATGAGATTTGAAATCTCTGCTAATGGCCTGGGTAAATGCATAATGTAAACCTTAGATTACACTCGCTGGTGACCCCAACACAACACACAACACCAAAAAAAAACGCCACCTGTTTGGTTGTGGTTTTTGGTTGACTATCCTGCCCGGAGGCTGTAGGGAAACTTTTTGTGGCTATCCATTTCCATTTGCCAATGGCTCCTCGGTGGCGGTGAAAGTTACAAGTCGTATTTCTCTAAGTAACTTTTGCAGTCCACTCAATTGGCTGACAGCTTTTCCAATGCAATCATGCTGCATGCTGCATGCTGCATGCTGCAGGTGGGCAGCTGCTTGTCGCTTGTTGCAACTTTGTCGCAGGTGCGTAAATTGTAAAAAGCGTTTAAGTAATGTAATGAATTTTCAATTGCAATGAAATGAAATGCAATAAAGTGGAAATAAGAGAAATAGAATTAAATGAAATGTAATTGAATGAAATGCAATGGAATGAAATGGAATGGAATGGAATGGAATGAAGAGAAATATAATTAAATGAAATGTAATTGAATGAAATGGAATGATATGAAATGGAATGAAATGAAATGGAATGCGATGAAATTGAATGAAATGAAATGCAATAAAATGGAATTAAGAGAAATAGAATTGAATGAAATGTTATGGAATGCCATGAAATGAAATGAAATGAAATACAATGTAATGAAATTGAATGAAATGGAATGGAATGATATGAAATGGAATGAAATGAAATTAATTGTAATTTAATGAAATGAAGAGAAATAGAATTTTATGAAATGCAATAGAATGGAATGGTATGGAATGGAATGGAATGAAATGAAATGAAGAGATATAGAATGAAATAAAGTGGAATGAAATTAAATGTTATCAAATGAAATTAATAGGAATACAGAGAAATGGAATAAGATGACATGAAACGAAAAGGAATGAAATTTAAGGGGTTCGGAAGCAATGAATTCAAATAGTAGGAAATGATCTGAAATTGTATGGAATGGAATGAAAGGGAATGAATTAGAATTATATGCAACGAATTGGAATGCAAGGGAATGAAATGAAATGTGATGAAATAAGAATGAATGGAATGAAACGCAATGAAATGAAATGGAATGGAATGTAATTTAATGAAATAAAGAGAAATAGAATTTTATGAAATACAATAGAATGAATGGAATGGTATGGAATGGAATGGAATGAAATGAAATACAATAGAATGAAATGAAATGAAGAGATATAGAATGAAATTAAATGGAATGAAATTAAATGTTATCAAATGAAATTGATTTCAATAAAGAGAAATTGAAAAAGATGGCATGAAATGAAATGGAATGAAATAAAATGGCATGAAATGAAATGGAATGGAATGAAATTAAATGGAATGGGATGAAATGAAGTGGGAGTGGAAACAATGAAATCAAAGGGAATGAAATGAACTGAATTAGAATTGAATGGAATGAACAGAAATGTATTAGAATGATATGCAATGAAATGAAATGGAATGCAAGAGAATGGAATGAAACGCAATGAAATGAAATGGAATGCAAGAGAATGGAATGAAACGCAATGAAATGAAATGGAATGCAAGAGAATGGAATGAAACGCAATGAAATGAAATGGAATGCAAGAGAATGGAATGAAACGCAATGAAATGAAATGGAATGCAAGAGAATGGAATGAAACGCAATGAAATGAAATGGAATGCAAGAGAATGGAATGAAACGCAATGAAATGAAATGGAATGCAAGAGAATGGAATGAAACACAATGAAATGAAATGGAATGCAAGAGAATGGAATGAAACGCAATGAAATGAAATGGAATGCAAGAGAATGGAATGAAACGCAATGAAATGAAATGGAATGTAATTTAATGAAACAGAATGGAATGAAATGCAATAAAATGAAATGGAATGGAATGTAATTTAATGAAACAGAATGGAATGGAATGTAATTTAATGAAACAGAATGGAATGAAATGCAAATTAGATGAAATTATATGAAGAGAAGAAAATGGTTTGCAAACAGCGTTGACAGCGTTTGATGCTCCACTTTTGGGCCAAACACATTTTCATGGCCACAAATTGTGTGACACACTTTGCTTTAAAGCGTAGCATGCGTAATGGAGTTAGCTCAAAATTACATCGTATGATATCAAATTGAAACGCAAAGCTTGCCAAAAAAGAAATGATTAGATTAGCTGACTCAGCAGTGGCAAAACACAAAACGACAACAAAATAATGCCAGAGAGACATTTTGATAGAATCTCGAGGGCATCATTGGAATCTGGGCTATATATAGAGTAAGCAGAAGAAACTGAAGTATAAGAAAAAGAAGAAGAAGAAGGTGTAATAACGCCACAGTTCATGCTTGGATGCGTGCACAAAGATCGTGAGAAAGCTGTAATGCCATTTCATATACTATAATATGTATATATATCCACTTGATATCAGACTTTTGGCCAAAAGTCACACGCAACTTTTGTTGTTAACAACAAACGAACGAATGAACAAAAAAAAAAGAAAGAAAAATACAAAATATAAAGAAAGAGGAGAAATAGTTATTTATGCAAATTAGTTTCTTGTTTTGCTGCATGTTTGTTTGCTTGATCACGGGGTGTGAGTGTGTGTGTGTGTGTGTTGGGAAAAGGTGTAGGGGGGGAAGGTGGGAGGGGAATCGCATTTTTCTGAGCTTGAGTTGGTTAACAACATTTTTCCATTTCCTATTGTACAATAACCGATTTGGTCGCCCAGCGAAATGTTATGCAAATTTGACAACTTTTTTGTTATTTTTTTGGTTCCCTCAGTCGAGGGAAAATTGTTGCGTCCAGACAACATTTTTGTTTTGTTTTCGGCTTTTTTTTTGGCTGTTGATGCGTTGCGCAACACGCAACGCCCAAAAAGACACCCGACCAGACCCAGACGACACCTCAGAAAGGTAGCCAAAAAAAACAACAAAAAAGAAGTGAGATAGTGCACAAGTGGGGAGTGGGGAGTGGGGGAAAGAGGTAAGTGGCGACAGGTTAGCCTAGTTTGCAGTGAGGAAACCAATTTGGCCCCAACCCATAAATGGAGCCGATCGTGAACCAGATTCAGTCGCTGAGATTCCAATTCCGATTCCGCATCGTCGCTCCTTAAAGCAACAACAACTTGGATGGGATGGGAAGAGATCAGAGAGAAGAGGAGGAGAGGGCAGTAAAGTAGTCTGGTCAAGGAATTTCACTCAGGTTTTCTACGTTTCTCAATGCGTAAGAGAGAGAGAGAGAGAGTGAGAGAGAGGGGACTATAGAAAGCAGTTGAAAACTCTCCGAGTCTGTGTTTGTGTTTGTGTCTCGAAACTGGCCGAGCAGGTGAAGTCGTATTGCAAACTGCAAAATGCGTATCCCAACTGCTGTTGCTGTTGCTGCTGCTGTTGAAAGTCTTATCCGTGTAAATGCAACAACAGAGCTGGCAGAAAAGCGCAAGTGAAACGAATTATGCGTGTCTCAATCGAAGTCTCAGTCTCAGAGTCAGTCTCGGTCTACCATATGTTTATAGCCCAGAGCCAGCGGCGATAAAAATTGGCAAGGAGTGCTTTGGCTAAAATACCTGAAATACTCACAAATATTTATGCACTCGCAACAGCCAACAACAACTAAAACAACAACAACAACAAGACCTAGAGAAATTATATAAAATGAAAGAAATTTCGCGAATTCATTTGTCAAAAAACGAGTTGCGATTTAATTACACACGACACGAGATTATTTTAATTACCAAACATACATCCATACATATATATAAAATTGAAAACGAAATTATTTTATTACAAAATATTAACAAACTTAATGTAATAACCGTAATTTTCAGCAACTTTAAGAGTAAACTACAATTATTTTAATGGCCAAAAAGAAATCCTCAATTTCTAGCATCTATAATTGAATTAAAAGCATAAACCAGTTGCGATTATCGCAACTTTTTATTGATATCTGTTTTTTGATGTAGTAAAAAGTTGCCACACAAATCTCTCCCAATCTCATTACGAGAATAATAAATTTGTTTTGTTTTGGGTTTGTTATCAAAATCGGTCATTACTCGTATTTTGGGCGTAGCCCTCTAAACGGTTAATGTAATCTGTGTGTATTCATTTATTTCCCCACCCCCCTTCCTTCGTAACTGACCACATACAAGAAGCCGAGTTCTATTACAAAACCTTTCGGCATCTGATAAGGCGTAAAAAGAAAGAAATGTCTAAAAAAAAAGAAGAAAGAAATAAAACCGAACTCGACAGACGTTAAGCAGAGTTGCATTACGAATGCTATTCTAAGTGGTTTTTTTTTCTGCTTCAAGATTTTTTTCTTCTTCTTCTTCTTGACTAATAAGCTGATTTTCGGCCTTTTGTTGAATGCATTTTGGAATGGGGCGTCTTATCGGAATTTATATAGCCTTTTGTCTCGAGTTGGAAACAATGCAACTGAGAATGGATACAAAATGGTAGCATTTATGACTGGCCGCCTGGCCTCAAAGGTATTGCCTATATTTGTAGAACTACACAGAGAGAAATCGGGTCTTCAAACTCGAATTTAGTTAAGTTGAGTAGGAAAATAATCTCGAAATTTGGGATTAAAATTGAATACCTTTTGATTTTTGTTATCTATTTCGGTATTAAAATTTGAATACCATAACAATTTCCCTTTTTTTATGTATTATGACATAATATTATTTAACTAGCAGTTATAGTCTTTAGCTGTTAATAAGTCATCATAATATAAGCAAGAGGTTTGGCCTGAATAAGTTTTCCTATAATGTTTTGTAATAATCTTTTGGTGGTACAATTGCAAAAATCTGAAAAGATATCAAAAATTAAAGAATTCCTTATCTCGGAATCTCACAGAACTTGAACCCAGGACCTTAGAAAACACACGAAGAATGTTTGGCTACAACTCTACCAACTGAGCTATGCGTAAATTGAAATTGTAATCGATTGATTCTAGTACTTTCTAGCTTACATCTAGTATTTTAGGTATATTTGGTCATTTGAATACTTAAAAAGTATTAACTATACAATTAAATACTAAATGAATATTTAAAAAATACTACAACACCTTTTTTTTTTGTCTGTGTATCTGTTGTGTTGCACTATCTCAGGTAGCCTGGCAATAAAGCTGTGAGCGATCGACTTCTTGTTCGACTTTAATTTGTTGACATTTTCATTTCCTTATCGTGTTTCCGTTACATGGTTCAGTTCAGTTCTTATTTGTGTTGTTGCCTTCTGCCTTTTGCTGTGTGCGTGTTGTGACAGTCAATTTGGGTTATTGTTACGAGTACGCATCGATTGCTTAACCCGCTTACGCAAGTGCAAAACACACACATTGCCACACACACACACACACATACACACGATAACGTAAAGCGTTAACGCTAAAGAATGTGAACCCGATTCAGATTATGCCAACAAGCCAGAGCTTCTTCATCGGAATCGAATGGAGATGGAAATGGAAATCGAAATCGAATCGAGATCATTTTAAATGTCAAGGTAAATCTAAACCGATTGATGGCAATGCCCTGCCAGCTATTTGAATATGGAAATGTGCGATCAAATGTTTACCACACGGGTAAATATCTTTAAACCAAGTGCAGCATGATGGAAAACAAAACTAGCTACGGCATTTTCCATTGTTTGTAACGATTCATTAGCTGAAAAGCGCCTGAGAAATTGTTGTGTTTGCTTGCTGAGCTGAGCTTGGCCATAAGTCAAAGTTGAGGGATTCATGGCAGCGACTGCTGCTGGCTGAAAAATCGAAAAAACCTCATTAAAATCTCAGCAGCTGCAAAAGTTACGCAGTCACCAAAAAAACGAGAAAAAATGAAAAACGAAAAGCGAAAAATAAAAATAAAAATGAGAAACACTCGTAAACGAGACAGCAGAAAAATTCCAACACAGCCAATTTGATAGTAGTAGAAATACTTGCAATTGTTGCGACTCGAAAATAAATGCGCTCAGTGGGCAGTTAGCCCAGTTAGCAGTTAACAGTTGGCAGAAGTAAGCCATTTAAGCCATCAAATTGCGCTACTTGCACATTTTGCAGAGCATGCGAAATTCGGCTACTTTGTCGTGTTTATTAACTTATTGTGGATTCGTTCATTTTTTTGTTTATGTTTTATAGCCATTTAAAACAATTTTGCTTCTTTTTGAATTTGCATCCAACATCATCATAATTGCGATTGTGATTGTGCTTGTAATTGTAATCGTCATTGTAATTGTAATAGTAAGCGTAATTGTCTCCAAACGTACATAAATTCGACGTCGTCTTCGTTGCTGTTGAGCATGCTCAGGCAATTAACAATTAACCGGGCTATTGACATTATTTTGGTTTGCTATTGTTGTTGTTGTTTTTGGCCAACAAGGCTAAAAGAGCTGAGCATAGCTCAGCATAACTCTGGCTAATTGTAGGCCACACAACAACACACAAAGATACAAAGATGAATCCCTCAGATACATTTTGATAAATTGTATTTGTTCTCATCTTTCTAGCAAAATTCTGAATCATTCTACGTTGCTGTTGCTGTTGCTTCTGGTTGTTTCTTTGGAAGTCACGCAATTGATAGCGCAGGACAATTTCAGATAGTCGCAAAAGGTTCAACTTCAGATTGCTTTCAAGTATTAATTGTGCGAAGACAACTGATAGAGAAGAGAGTGAGAGTCTAGACGACTGTTAAATGCACTGAAAATAATATATGAATTTATCAGATTTAATAACAGCTCATTTTTTTTTTTTACCAGCGTTGAAAATAATAAATGTTTATTTAACTAGAGAAAGTTGAAGATAAACATGAATGCATTGATTAAGATTAAGAATGAACGACTTTTTTCGTCGAAAACTAGAGAGTGTAAAAAAAAGAGATAAATATAATTGATATGAATTGCGAATGAAGATGATGCTTTAGCTTTTCAACGGAAATCACGTTTCTCACTCACAATCGGGTATGTTTAAGACTCTCTTGCTTCGCTCTCAGCTGCGATATATCTATTCGAGTTTCATTAACAAGTAAGAAAGCTATCAATCGAGTGTGCTCGACTGTGAGATATTCATTTTCAATAAAAGGAATTCATTGCGGTATTGCTCTGAAAATATACCAGATTAATATACTAAAAAAAATACTGCAACACACCAAAGGTTACTTTTGGTATATTGATATACTGCTATATTTATACTTTTACATTTTAAATATACATACCAAATTAATATACCCTAAAAATACAACAATATACCAAAGGCTGTATTTGGTATATTGATATATCACTTCAATTATATTCCTATATATTAAATATACTAAATTAGCATACCGAAAAATACCACAATATACCAAGGGTTATATATTACCACAGTATATATTAAATACACTAAATTAACATTGCGAAATATGCCAAATATACCAAAGTCTATATTTGGTATATTCATACACTCCCACATTTTAAATATACCAAATTAATATACCGAAACTACCAATATATACCAAATTATAAACTTGGTATATTTATATACTGCTACACTTAAAATATACTAGATTCGGGCATAACAATATCGTCTCTGGTACATTTCAAATGTATGTAGTAGTAGTAGTAGAGTATATCAATATACCAAACGATGTATGTAGTAGTAGTAGAGTATATCAATATACCAATAATAGCCTTTGATATATTGTTGTAATACCTTTCTCCCCTCTGGGTAGCAGGTACTATATACTAAGTAAAATTGCTGACAAATTGTAATGAGAATTATAGAGATTTCTTGGCAGTTAACATAGTTGCTTTGGCTAAAAAAGTGCTGCATTTTTTTCGTTGGCTAAGCTTGAGCCTTGACCCACTGTTAGCTGCTACCTTTTTGGCCACATTTGTCCACAGCTCAAGTGGGCCAGTTGTGTCTTTTTTATTAACGCGTGTGTGTGGCACACGTTAGTGTCTTAAGACACTATTAACATTCTAGGCTAACATTTGACGCTGTTGTTTGGGCCGGAAAACCGGTAACGCGTACTGCCAACGAGCGAGTAGATGCCAATTTAACGTTTGCCATTTCGCAGTCGCAGTCGAAGTCGCATTTTGCTTTCCTTTTCCTTGCTTTGTGAAAATGATATGCAGTCGCAAAAGGAAGTCAATAATTTAGCACATGGCTAATAAGTGAGTACAGTGAGCACGCTTCACAGGAAATCCAATCAGCCAAGTCGATGACGGGCAATCATCCGTTGTAGCCAATTGGCAGCAACTGAAGCGGCTAACGGCAGAGAAGACGAGGCACAACTTGCTAAAGGAGAAGCGATTGTGAACTTGAAACCAAAATGCAAATGAAACAAAGTGTCGCCAGTGTCGCTTCTGTTGTTGTGCTGCCTTCGAGGTGTTCACTCGACCATGGGAAGCAGCAAGCAGTAAGTGGCAAGTGGCAAGCTTGAAGCGGCAAGCGGCAACTAGGGTCTGGATTACGAGGCGTTACATGCAATGGATGCGATGCCGTCCGTAATTACATAATTTATTTATTAAACGCTGCGACCCGTTGACAATGACATTTCTTTATTATTTTGCGACTACGTCGTCAACGTCGACATTCGTAACAGTTGCTAAACGGCCTGGGAGCCGTTTTTTTGGGAGGAGATGGCGGTGGAGGAGCTGCACTCGAACTTGGTTTTGACATTTGCCGCGTTACGGCGCGTAATTATTATGCTGATGATTTCAATTTCAGCTGTGGCATGAACATAAACATTGCAAAACACAGTTCGAGGGCCAAACAACAGCGCAAATAAAACAACGCTGTAATATCTACGTCCCATATCCATATTAGCCAAGTCAACGCACTCGCTGTCGCTCTCTTGATGCAATTTCTTGGCCGTTGCCGCTTTGCCGCTTTGCCGTGAAGCCATTGAAGTTGAAGTTGAAGTTGACAGCCGGGTCGAGGTCATTCCTCCACTGCAAACTTCTCGGTTCTTTTGCGTATTGAAACACAAACAAGCAGCTTAAATATACTTGCTTTTTTATGTTACCAACCAACCAACCACTTCCAATCCCAATAAGCCATTGAACTTCAGCTGCTGAAAACCCTCATTCAATGGACTCGCCTTTACGTACGTGTGTTTGTTTGTAATGATGGCTCAGTAATAAATATACGCACACTGCGATTCAGATTGAGATTTATAGTTAGTTAGAACTAAATATTGTAGTTGTCTGCACGCATAATTAGCTTCGCTTTACGCACCTAACAGCCAGCTCTCTGCACAGTGGGGCAATTATGGCATTTTATTTATGCTTTCAATGGTTTATGCAAATTGCCAGCAATAAACAAATATATGCAAATATAATTGCTTTACTTAAATGTAACTAAATTGTTGAATACAAATAATTGAGTTATCGTTTATAGTTTTTGCACACAACAAGTTCAAATTTTAATGTCTTTACTAATGAAAATTATTATACCAAATTTAAGAAATCTTAAGTAGATTTATTATTACAATCTTCGTAGTGGAAATTAAATAAAGCTGCTCATATAAAAGCCAAGCGATAAATGTTAAGTGAATGCAACTTGTTCTTAAGGAGTTTAGCGTTTTAATAAAATTTACAGTTTATTAATATTTATAAATGTCATTTAAATTGTTAAATGTACCAAACTGTTAAATGTATAAATTAAAAAATTTATTAAATTTGTGTAACTTAAAATTCCAAACATAAGATGCATTCCTTATAAGCAATGACCTGAATTTTTATACATACTGTTCAAAATTAATAAATAAAATTAATATAAATTTACGTATGTAGAATCTGATTCATTATTATTCATAAATTGTACATTAATTTTAATTAAAAATCAAAATTTCATTCTTATTTCTTATTTATGTAACAATAAATTAGGTAAGCTCAAACGTTTGCTTATAAAGTGAAATAAATTGTACAATAAACAATATTAAACTTACAACTGTGCAATTTATTTCAGGTATTGCTAAAAAAAGACTAAATAAATATAGTATATATTTTATCCAATTAATGTATATGAAATTTTGAAACTTAAAATATATTCTTGAGTAATTGTATAAAAAATGGCTGCAACTTTATAAAAATATTTAATATACAATTTTAAAATATTTGAAGCATTGATAGAAAACAAAATTTATAATATTAATGTTATTTAAGGTGATCTCTAAAATATTGCATTTACATTTTGTGAGTGTGCAAATTTTGTGCAAATGGTTGCAACATTAATGCCAATTCAAATTCCATACTAAATTATGTTCTTTACTCAAGAATTGTTTAAAAAGTTTGACAAAGCAGGAATGCTAAATGCCATTTAAAGGAGATCTTAACTTTGAATAAATAATAGTAAATTAAAGAAAATAATAATAAAATATTAAATTTGCAATTTAAAAATAGTTGAAGTATTGATAGAAATTAAATTTAATAAATAATGCTTCACTTGTAGAGAAGAGAAGAAGAAAAGAAGAGATTTTCATTTTGAATAAATAATAGTACAATAGTAGTAATAATAAAATATTCAATTTGCCATTGAAAAATTGTTGAAATATTGGTAGAAATAAAAATGAATAAAATAAATACGTCACTTGTGGGAAAAGAGAAGAAGAAAAGAAGAAAATGAAGAGATCTTTATTTTGATTAAATAATAGTACATTTTAAACATAATAATAAAATCAAAATTAATAAAATACCTACTTCACTTGTCGAAAATGTTTGATCCAGTTCCACTGTGCAATGGCCGGAAAGACTGAGCCACTTTAGAAGCTTGTAAGTGCCACAGTTTGCATTGCATACCTCGCTCTGGGCAACAGCAACAGCCACAATCACAGCAGCAGCAACAGCATCATTGTAAATGTGAATGGGGGAATGGGAAATGGGATTGCAGTCAAAGGCAAGCGGAAAACCATCAACGAATTTGATTGACAGTCAAAGCCGAGCGCACAGCCCACCGCAAAACCGAAGCGGGCACACAGCACAAATGAATTTGAGGCTAAAGCCAAATGAAACAACAGCAACAACAACAACAACAACAGCAATAACAACTTCAACTGTTTTGCCTGGCTTTGGATTGTTTGAATCGCTGGCATGGCCGTGTTTACGACTAAATGAAATGAAACCGGAAGTTTGGCTGCCATTGCGGCGGGCACGTCCCCAACGGGTGTTGCTCCCCTCTCCTCCCCCCTCAACCACCCCTCCTTGTTCACTCTGCTGCCCTTCCCCCACCGCGCGTCGTTCGACGAATAAAGCCACACATAGTACGGCAAACCGAACTGAAGCAAAACCAAATCGAATTGTTTGCCATCAGCCAGCCAGGTTCGTTCAACTCGATGCGGCGATGCGGCGGCTCTTGACCATTTCAACAATTGAGTTACCACTGCAGTTGGCTGACAATTGAATAACTGGGAGGCTGTTGCAACAACAACAACAGCAACAACAACGCAGCGTTTCGCACCAAAAGAGCGTGCGAGGCTTTTGATTTTGGCTCTGGGCCACACCTTTTTGGCCAGAGTCAGAGTCAGAGCCAGATGTCGCATTTCGTTTGAAAAGCCAACCAAACAACAGACCTTCGCGACCACCGCTGAATGTGGGTGTGTTGACGGAATTTTATGATTATGATCAACATGTAGACTCTGATGATGATGCCTCAACTTTTGCGACACTATAAAAAAAAACTGAAGATCGGCCAGTGATAAGAGCATCGTATATATATAGTACACACATGTAGATCCCATAAACATTCCACAAATGGAGCAAACGTTTTTACCTGCACTTTTCATTTTTATAGTTTCCAATTAATTAAATGCCTCAAACGAAACCAGTTTCATTTTGCAGTATTCTGCTTACAAATTATATAAAAAAAAATAAAATTTCTAAATGTAAATTCATATAAAATAAAAATAGTTTGTTGAATGAAATGTCAATGACAACGTTTAAATATTTATGCTTATTTATAGGTGTAATTTTAGGGTAAATAATTCATCATGACTTAGTAAAATATATTTTGTTTATAATATCAAATAACTAAATGACCAATTCGTCAACTTAGATTAAATATTTGTTGTTGATTTATAGCTGCAAACTTAGGAAGATTAAGCTCAGCTTGGCTTAGCAAAATATTTTGTTATATGATAATATTTATAATATCAAATAACTCAATGACAAATTCTTGAACCTCGATTAAATATTTATAAAGTTAGATAGCAATTAATTTAGTCTACAAGCATCGAGTGTTTATTTACCAATTGGATAATTGGCTATCGATTACATTTTGGAGTATGATATTTGTTTGACTCTTGAAAGTAAATCCTAAATTTGAAATCCAAACTCAAATTTACTACACGCAATTGAGAATCAATTACAACAATCAGAACTGTTTATTTTTTTGAACAAACAAACAAACAAACGATGACTATTTAGAGTGGTTACAACTGTGAAATGAATGCGCAAATTGCCAATTCGTTTTCAATGCCAAGCTCACAATTGTTTGTCGTTATATAAGGTAGCATTTGGACTAATTGCTTGCCAAGAGTCTCCTCTCTCGACTCTCGAGATTGTAGCCGCATTTTGAAAAGTTTTGACGCCGCGCTGGAATTTTGTTATCGAATTTTGCATGTAATTACAAGTTTTTGTTTTTTGTCGGAGAAAAAATAAAAACGAAACAATTTTCGCAGATTGTGTGAAATTCTGTTCCATTGTTTTTTTGTGCAAAGTTAACAGATCGTTTTGGGTGTTTGGGTTCACAACAATTCATTAGTTGCAATACATTCATAATTCGCACAATGAGTAATTATGATTGTCAGTTGTCAGCTGGCAAATTGAAATGTAGTAGGAAGTCAATTGCTCTTTGGATTATGCTTTATTATTCGTTATGTTATGTTTGTATTGTGTGCTCTGTGAGTGCGGAATAAGAAAACAAAACAAAAAAGGAAAAGAATATACACAAGTGTATATATAGAAGATATGTTTTAAAGCACTTGAAAAGGCTTAAGAATCGCCCTGCACACCATCGCCGGCTTCAAGTTCGATCTTTTCATTGGCGGGCTTGTTCGAGAGCTTCGATGCCTCGTATTTGATGCGATAGCTGCCCTGCGGATCATAGATTTTCTCCAGACGCATCCAATCCTCCAAACGATTGTCAATCAAATGTTTGGTCACCTTATCGGCGCCATACTTTTGCTTCTCCGTGCACTTGACACAGTCCGTCATCATGGCATCGGGTAGAATGTCTGCAATTGAAATGTATTTATAAATATATTTCAATTTCGTTTAATATGTATGTTTGTTTTGCTTTTGTCCGTGCTTCTGCACGATTGATACTCGTGCCTCCTTTCATCGATACGATCCTCGCTGCTGTTATCGATAGCAGCCACCCACGGCGTTGCCACCGTATTCAAAAAATACTATTTTTGTTGTTGTTGATAGTTACCCTTTAGCATCTTGGCATCGGCTGTGCAGGGTCCTGCATTCTCCAGGCATTTGATATAGTTGTTAAGCAAACGCTCCTGGTTGAGTATCTCATCCAGATCCACATTATCGAACTTGCTGTCATATGCCTCCCCAGTGGCATCCATCAAAGCAGCTGACATCGGTGCAGGCGTTGTTGCTGCCGGCGGATGACCGTTGACCGCCGCGAGGAGCAGCAAATTGAGGAGCACAAGTGCGATTGTTAATGGAAACATTGTGACGAACTTGAAACTGATGCAACTTGTGTTGACAGCCAGCCACTTTATATAGGCCACAAGTGGAGCAGTTGTGGAGTGTGCGTGCGTGTTTCCAGGCAATTTGGCGACTGCCTAAATTGCGCACACAAATTAACTGCAATTGAATTATGATTGCCAGTGATTTGGGCATCGGCGTGCAACTTGCAGCATGCTCTTGGTCACCGTCCACTACTGGCCACTTGGGATGACAGCGTGCAAAAGTGCTGTTAACTGTTTAACTGTAAAATGCCGCAGCGCATTCTCGAGTATATGATTCTTGAGAATCTTGCGCTGACTCGACACAGAACTTCCGCCAGCGCAATCCCGACCACTCCACGAGTCTCGAAGTCCAGTTTTGCAGCATTGAACTGCACTCAAGCACGGGGCAACAAAGAGGGCGCCATTGGCTCCTGCCACCTTGCCACCTGCTAATGAACGTTTTTTCTTTATTTTTTGGCAACACATGCAAATGAGGCTCGATCGCGAAACGCGAATGCGAACGCCTGCGTCTGACTTGGTTCATTTTTATTTATTCGCCTGGCTTTCATTTGTGACTTCATTAGCATAAATACACAATTTTCTATTTGGGTCTTTCGCTCGCTGAGTCTGTGCCAAGTTTGGGGCCGAAGTAGCAACAAACACAAAGAACTACACAAAAAAACAAAAAAAAAAGCCACCTGACCAGGTCGACACACAGCAGCAGCCTATCCAAGAAGTTTACCCATTTCCAGCGAACAGCCTCAGCTTCAACTTCAACTTCAGCTCTTTCTCTTTTGCTGCGTTCTGGCCAACTGGAATCGTAGCGACTGCGACGGCGACGGCGACGTCGACTCTGGCATTGGCATTGGATTGGATTGGACTTGGACTATTGCCAATGCCAAAGAGCGGCCAAGAACTGTTCTGTATCTCGAGGATTGCGGACGTGTTGCGCGAGTTTTTTCGCATTCGCATTCGCATTTGAATTTGCATTTGCATTTTTGCAAATTTTATATATTGTGCTTCCAAAGTGAAAGATATTTTCGAAGACATTCACGAATTTTGGCAATTTTGCCATTGTTTTTTTTTTTGTTGCTCCACTTGTGCAGCAAGCGAATCTGTAATCGCATCTAAATGTAAATGCTCTGGACCTCAAGGTCAGCTTTGTGTTTAAATTTGTTTTTGTGTGTGTGTGTGTGTGAAGTGAGTGTTGAATTTCTGTTAAATGTCATGCATATGAATTTATTATTCAATTCGAATTGATTCGTGATTCGCCAGCGAATTTCAATAGAAATAAATATAACTGCAAATTGAATTGAATTTGTTATAAATAGTTTGAATACCTGCGCAACTAAATGTAATTCAATTGTGCACTTTAATTTTTGTGTGTGTGTGTTGTGGATATTTTGCACAACAAAATGACTTGCAAGTCGCCAATGTCTTATCTGCTGAAACTGGAGCAAATGGTAAGCAAATATAATATGATGTGTGAATATCTATGAAATAAGTGCTAGAATACTCACTCGTATTAAGTGGCAAGGTATCTTGTGTCCACCCACGACGACTCGAGAAGACGAGAAGAAGTCTTCGAGTGGAGACACGTGCGTCTAAAAGATCGTCTTGCAAAGCTGTTGTTGCTCATAATTGAATAGTTAGCCATAGTCATGGACAGGTGACTGAGACAGACAGACAGACTAAGTATGCGGAACGTGTATGTATATTATATATGTATATATGTATGTATATGCGCCACCTACGTGATAAACCGACAAATACTTGAGCTCAAGCTTGAGTACTTGCCACACAATTCTGACATATGCCAGCTGCGATTTTTGACATTTGCCGCCATTGAACACACACACACACACACACACACACACACACACACACACAGTCACACATTCACACTTCATTTGATTTTGAATGCAAATAAAATACCAAAATGAAATATTAATACTGAGACTCTCTGAGTTCTCTCTCATTGGAATGCTGGCGCATCGCTTTGAGGCCACTTAAGCTGCTTCTTGGCCAATAAATATATACTTTGTAGACGTTTTCAGCTTGTGATAATACTTATTATGCAATAGCAGCCCCCCTTCAAATAAAAAAACAAAAAAAAGAGACAACAATCGTCAATTATGCTCGCTGTTGAGCTTTGTTTTTTTCGCACTCAAATCAATTGAGTTTTATTGTTGCTTATTTGTTTTTTTTTGAAGGTGAGAAATAACCTTATTGCGAGATGACGCATATAGAATATTACTAACAATTTGAGGTATTTACCACAGAGTTTGGAATTTACACGCTAAAATCGAATTGAGTAGTATTTTTATTTTTATGAGTATGAGTATGCAAAACCTGTCTGGAATTCCAGTTGATTCCAAGAAAACTACGTTTTCGCATTTAAATCTTTTCTGCATTTCGCTAATTGAATGAATACAATCTTTAGTGTTAACGCTTAAGCAAATGACTAATTAGATTTTTAATACCCATTAAAAAAATCGAGGAGAAAGGGTTTAACGACTTGGCGACAATCTGAGCTGTATAAATCACTTTATTTCAAGTATTAAGAAAATTAGTTAGAACCATAATCATATAATAATATTACATTTAAGAAACTTGAGTTCTAGCAAGTCAAGTTTTTGATTGCTAACTCACAGTTTTTTGTCAAGATTTTCATAAATAGGAATTCTATTGAAGTAGCAATATATATTCAACTTTATGTAAAATTTTATATATTAGTTTTAAATATAAAAATCTTACTTACATATTTCCTAAGAGACTGCCGATATTTGCAATGCATTAAATATAACAAATTATTATTATTTTATATTTTTCATTGATACAATTTCCATTATGTGCTAAAAAAGACTGTCAAGGTTTCCGTTTTTTTTGGGAAGAATGTAATACAAAAGATGTAATATAAATATAGATAGTTGTATATGTTGTGATGTAAACGTTGATAGTTGTTGATGTAGATAGTAGTTGTGTATGAACTAAATTATATTTTCAACTATATTTTATTTATTTTTATAATAATACGAAATTTATTTATCTGTAAAATGCTTGCGATTTCATTCACTTAACTTAAATAAAGTTTTTATTCACAAATAAATTTTCCGCACCAAATTTTGTAGCTAACTTTCTTTGGTTATCATAACACTAACTTATAGCATGTAGTGAATATTCCAAAAATTAATTTTCTATACATAATTTAGTCTTAATGTAATAAAAGTTAATTAGGATTTCATGTTAATTTTTTTTTTTAGTAAATTTCAATATTTCAAAGTTTTTCACAAATCACGCAATTTTTTTTGTTATTATCCATATTCTCCAAACTGAAAAAAAAACGTTTAATTATTATAAATTAAATAATGTATTTAATTGCTGTTATAACTAAATTTTATCTGGCAGTTGTGTTTTTAATAGTATTCTTCAATTTTAAACGCGCATGTTGCCAACACTGCTATTTCAAAGTTCACAGGTAAAAAGTAAATTAAATTAAAATGTAGAAAATATCGTAGTCAACTGCAGGGTATTTTCTAGCCAATCAAATGTATCGATTTATTTTGCAATTGAACATTTGTTGAACTGCAATTGTTGTTGTTATTGCTATTGCTGTTGTTGTGGCTGTTGTGGCTGTTAGGCGCCCACAACAGTCTGGCTTTGAGTGGGAAATGATTGCTGGGAGGGGCAAAGGGAATTTGAGATGGAAATGGAAATGGAGATGGGGAAGGGGAAGGCGAAGGGGAGACGGCAGCAATTTCAATACGTGATTTGATGAGCCGCACGGGCAAGTTGGACTCAAATGTGGGAAAATAAAACATGCCAAGGCATTTACGAGTACGAATACGAATACGAATGCGAATGCGAGTACACTCACACTGACACTCACACAGTGGAGCATCTGTGGCATATTCTATGGCAATGCCAATTTTCTAGTACATTTTCTAGCCAAATTGGTTTTTCATCATGCGATTAGAACAGCAGCAATCACAGTAACAACAACAACAACAGAAACAACCATTGACAATTGCCGCTGGCAATTTGGCGTCAATCAGAGCTGGCATGTGTAGACCAATCTGAAATAGCCAGAGATCTATACCATAGATCTATACTATATGTGTATCCATATCCGTAGTTGTATCTATAAGTGTACGTTGTACATTGTACTTGTACTTTTTGATTGGTCTTGTGGTGGGTGTTTAGCTGTGATTTGGCAATTTCGTTAGCCATTATGGCTGACCATTTAAGCGCTGCCAACGAGGTAGCTTTGCATTCAATATGCTCGACCTAGCACGTAATGTCATTAGCAGTTAATTATTTAATGATGCGATGCGCCATTTGTATCGCTGTCAAATTATTATACATATGCCATTTTTTTGTTTTAAACCGCAAATTGAATTGAGCAGAAAAGTCAGCTTCAGCTAGCTTGCGGATTCGCATTAAAATTAAATTCAAAATATAAATAAAAAGTATGAAATTAAATAGCTGCAAAAAAAGCCAGAAATTCGTTGCTCAACATAATTATAAATAGCTTAGCTAAGACTTTATTAATTCCTTTAACAAATTTAACTTAAAAAGAATGAAATTAAAAATATGGGGAAAATCGTTGCTCAAAAGAATAATATATAGCTTAGTTTCAACTTTAATGATCGAGTAAAATATAAACTCATACCCTTAAAAATTGTATTAAATTCAGTATTAAATTAACAATTTGAAAATTAAATAATGCAAAATAAAAAAAAAACAATTAAGTCTGCCAATTTTTTAATAAAAAAGTGATATTTTTCTTAAAAGAAAAGAAATACTAAAATATACCTAATGCAATATTTGGTATATTGGTATACTACAGAGTACAGAAGTACTACAAAGAATACCAGATTCTCAACCAAACTAATTAAGACCCGATAGCTGTAGTCATATAAAATTATTTCTGAATAACTTTTAAAATTTTTAATTGATCGTTGCATAAAGGTATTATAAATAGTTTAGCTACAATGATTTAGTAAAATATAAACTCATCCAAAATACTATTAAGCTCTGAAATAAATTCAAAAGTATCGAATTAAATAACTTCAATGAAAAAAGAGCAAAAAGCGTTGCTCTAAACTATTATAAAAAGCTTAGCTTAGACTTTCATAATTTCGTAAAACCTTAAAAAAATGTTGAAACAAAAAAAATGGCCATCTTCAAGAGTAATAGTTATATCATTATAATGTCATTTGGTGAACAAAAAGTTTAGCCTAATTCTTAAAATGAGAGGAAAACTTGATTAGCCCGAATTCACTTAAGGCAAGAAATTTAATTTATTGTTGAAAAGAAATGAGACCAAATCGCACAAGCTGCTGTAAATAACAGAACTCTTTTTTATTGTGTGGCCCTTTGGGCCTAACATTTTTATAGTTGTGTCTCAAATCGTTGTCGGCGATTCTATTAAGTAAGGCAATGGAGATTGGAGTTGGTATTGGAATTGGAATTGGAATTGGAATTAGGGGAATTGGGAGATTTGGGAGAAGCGGCAGAAGCAACGGTGATCCCGGCACATTTATCATTTATCATTTGCCGCATCATTGGGGCCAGGCTAACGAGCCTAACGGACGGGCCAAAGTTGGCATTTGGCGAAAAATATATTTTCACTATGAAGCCAAAATCAATAAGAGCCAAAATGTGTGTGTGTGTGTGTGTGTTCCAATTTCCCGAAACTCGAAATGCTGTCGCTTACAGTTATCGAGCAAGCGAGTGAGCGAGTGAGCAACAACAACAAATTCAATCTCATTGGCTCTATGAAGCTAACGGGTGATGCTGTTGCTGCTGCTGAAGACTGTTGTTGCTGCTGCGACTATTGCTGCTGTGACTTTTGCTGTTGCTGCTGCTGCTGCTGCCTAACGACCTCAAAAAAACCAGTTGAGCTCCAGAACAACGCAGCAGCAACTTCGCTCCACACTTGTGCGATAAAATAGTTGTTGCTGTTGCTGTGGTTGCTGCTGTTGCTATTATTGCTTCTTTTTGTTTTTTGTCAAGTGTTCAGCATTCCTCGTCGCAAGGCCCAGGCGAGTTGTGCACGATTAAATGCATAGCTATATCTTTCTCTCTCTCTCTCTCTCTCTCTAAGCTGTTGCCTCTTAACGCTTGCCACTTGTTGCTGCTGCCTGCCTGCCTGTTGCTGATGCATATGCAAACGGCAGCAGCAGCAGCTAACACGCATATTTACGAGCATTTTTGTGGCCGATGATTTTTATTGCGCTCTCTCTCTCTCTCTCTTCCTCTGTCTCTCTCTTAAGCGATTTGTATTATTGAATGTGAACAAGTTTTGCGACTGCCAACATGTGGGTCACTTAGCCACTATGGCAACAGGTTGTTGCTGCTGCTGCTGCTTGTGGTTGTTGTTGCTATTATTATTATTATTATTATTTCTGGTATTGGTTCTACTTGTTGCTTGTTTGTTTTTGAATGTTAATGTTGACTCTGGCATTTCACAGCTGCAACTTTATTGCCATTTTCTGTATTTTTTTTTTGTAATTCATTTTGCCAATTTAATCTTCAATTAACCAACTCGAGCTACCCTATTGACGGTGTGCCCATAAAAACGAATAGCATCGTTTGTGGTATGCAAATCTTACGGTCTGTTGAGCCACATTCGGAGAGGCATTTGGCCAAATGCAAATTGAATTTGTTTTTTGAAATTTCCCCTTGGTTTAGCAACACATTAATCTCGCATCTTGCGGTTCAAAAGAAGTGCTTTATGCTTCTATTTGTGGCTTTTTTTTCTTTTGTCCGTGGTCTTTGCATTCTGAACAAACACTTTTATAGAGTTGGCATAAAAGACTAAGAAGTGATTTTTGAAATGATTGTAAGCTCTTCATATATGGCATTTTCTATTATTTTGATCAAAAGTGGAAACTTATTATATACATATGGCATTTCTTTTGATATTCGATATGCATATTTAGCATGAAATCAATATTCATAAATTCTGATGCAGAATTTGCATATTTTAGAAACTTCTTAAGTTAGAACTTTGAGAAGCCATCAATAATGAAATTTAGAAATTTATTTAATAATAATGGTTTCTAATATTTAGAAAACTCAGATAAGAAACACAATTTATTAGAATATTAAACAAATGTATTGAATGTAAATAAATACACAAAAGTCCAGAAAATCTATTTTAATTTTTTGTAAAACATGTGTATTTTTTTCAACATTTTTAAAAATATAAAAAGATTAATAGATATATTTGTGGTAGATCATATAATACAAAAAAAAACAAAAATTGATTATGGAATATAGTTTAAAAGTAAATATATAGAACTGAGTTTAACTTGAAATAGTTATAAATATGAAGTGTTTATACATTGATTTATAGATGTGTTTGTGGAAGATCCATTCAAAATTTTAAAAAATATATTATAAAATAATTTGATAAAAGTTGAATTTGAATTTGTTAAAAGGAAGTACATAAAATTGTGTTTAGCTTAAAGGACAAAATTGTGTTTAGTAGTTGCCTATATAAAATTAAGTTTAGCTTGAAACAGTTTAAACAATTTTGCAATATAATTTACAAATTTGTTTAGCTCGAAAATGTTTTTAAACTTTTTTCGATTTAATTTCCTTTTTTACCAAATGTTTTAACATTGTTTGCTAATAGACTTCGCTATATAAAATGTGAAAATGTGTGTGCACGTTGAGCAAGACTTTACTTGATGATAGAGTATTGAAGTCATCGGAAAGTACAATATGAAATTAGCTGTTGTGTAGGTCTACAGAATGTGTGTATTTGTTGTTGACGTTTTATGATGGGTTTCGGGTCATATAACAAAGCCAGTGGGTCGCAGTTGTCAGGGAACAACAATGGACACCATAGATACACAGATACAGATACAGATACATCAGAGAGTGTGTGCTGGGCTAATCGGCGCCCAACTGTGACTAACAGAATGCCCCCAAAAAAATACCAAAACACACAGAAATTGATGTGTGTGTGTGTGTGTGATGTGTTGTTTGATGCTGGCCAAGCGTTTCCCCGACTGCCTCAAATTCTGTTATGAGTCTGTTTAATTAATGACTCTAACCCGATTTGTAAAACAAAAAAATAAAACCAAATAACACTAAAACCAAAGCGCGAAAACCTTAAAACAGGTGAAAGTACCACTAGCCAAAAAAAAACAAAAATACAAACAACATAGCACAAGGCACAACCCAAACATAACAACAAGCGACAGGAACAGGTTTTGTTTAGTTTTTGACTTTTTTTGTTTTTGATTTCGGAGTGTCGGAATGTGCGGCAAGCAGCTCTAGAAAGTGTTACATAGTGCTGCGAGTGGCAAGTATGAATGCTATGATTATGATTGTGAAATGTGGGCCTACCTCCCCCTCTCTCCCTCCCTACCTCCATCTAAATAGTATATGTCAGGCTGTCGTCTAGTGATGATTACAAATTGACCTCTTTGATTTGAATATGGGCCAACAGTGGCTTAAACGAAACACGTTCCACAAAACCAAATCGAAAACTGTGAAACCAAAAGCTAAAGCGCAAAAAAAAAACTAATCATTATGAAACAATACTATGAATAGCTATCGAAAGAGAATGAATGAAAGGGGTCAGTCACAAGTCAAGACATCAAAAGACGCTTTGATCGAGCTGCTGCTGAAGCTGTGCAGAAAATATTCTAGACACTTGAAACAAAAACCACATTGACGACTTTGAAAGTCGTAATCGCCTTGTTTCGTTGTTTTTTTATTGATTTGGCGGCTTGGCTTTGTTGGCCCTCAAAACACAAACTCAACAAAATACACTTTCATTTCTTAATGTTTTCTGAAATTGAAACTGAAATTCCCATTGCCATTTCGGGCGCTTTCATGCATAATTCGAAAACTGTGTTTTTTTTTTTTGGCCACTGATTTGTATTTATGCAGTTGATGCTCGCATTTTGTTGTTGTTTGTTGCTCGCTCTTTATTTTTTTTTTGACCGTGTCATTTGCATGCGCTCCGGGGTTTCAGCAATTCCGGGATTATACATGCTACTCACGGCAATTTTTGGTTGATTTGGATTTCAAGTATTTCATTGAAAGCGAAAACGAAATTGAAATTGAAACTGAAACTGAAATTGAGAGATTGAGACTTCGAGTCTCGCAACCCACAAAAATCAACTAGATAATCGGTTAATCTGTGCTCGTTGTAGTCAAAGTAGATGATGTGCACACAACATTATTATTATTTGCAATGCAATCATTTTGCACACTTCGCTGGCCTCGGCTCAGGCAAATCGGCTGCCAAATGGCCCATCCAATCCCATTCAATTGGCCATTGGCCAGCAAACACCGCCATCGCCTCCTCCTTCCACTCCTTCATCGTTGGTGCATTGACTTTTCAAGCACGTGCAAGCGATGCTGATGCATGTCTAATGCCCAAGCGACGATCCACGATCCGGCCCAACGGCAATGTTGATCCGTCCCAGCGACACACGTTAATTTCATTGCCCAGCCAAAGCAAAAGCAACCCAGCTAGCCAGCTACTTGTGGATGGGCATTGCAACTCGGCAACGCGGCATCACGGCGGGCGCCATTTATTTGTGGACAATGCTGAACGTTGGCTCAACGCTGTGAGCTGCCAAATCCGCATGCTCGAGAGTCGTAGGCGTTTGTTGAGACGGTCATAAACTACGTCCAACAACAACAACAACGACGGCCCCCTCTTGAGAGTGTACTGCTGACTCTTTTAATTATGCAGAACACGCCAACACACACAAGGCTCGCCACACTGAGCCTCAGCTTACACTTCAGCTTTCAGCTTCAGCTTGAGCTGGCAAACAAAAGGTAAAGCCACACTTTGAAAATGCATTCACCTGGGACACTCTTTACCTGGCTTGGAGTCGGTGACTTATGAGGAGTAAACACACAACACGCTCATTGCTCCGAAGCAACAACAACAGATCGCATCAGGGTCAGAACTTTAGTGTCAATACTCCTTAGTTTGCCCATCAGCTGCACATGTCCAACTGCATCTCCATCTGCATCTGCTGTTGAACCCTCAACCTTGAGCAGGTCGCAGTCATATGCTCTGGTGGTCCTCCGATCTTCAATCTCCAATCTTCAACAGCTGACTCCTGTCATCACTGATCACTGGAAAAATGATTTAAAAAATAAATAAATCACTTCGAGTCACATCAGTTTCATTTGCAATGACAGTAGACACTTTCATTATTAATAGAGAGCAGTCAAATTGAATTAGTTTCCATTTCAATGCGAATAGATAGAATAATATATACATATATAGAATAATATATACATATATGGATAGAATAAAATGATCAATATGTGATCTAATATTTTAAATTTTGGAGCAGACTTTTGTGTGCTGAAAATGGACCAATATTCTTGACTACTAGGCAGAGGAAAGCAGATAGTTTTCTTCAAAAAAGAATAAAAGAAATAGAATAAGAATCATGATTTTTGGTATATAAATGATCATCTAATTTGATTGCGATCATAAGACAAATATAATATGCAGCAGTACATATGATGGTAAATTTGTATACGGTAGTACACTGCATGTTGGTATATTTTTAGTATATTTGTATATAAAAATTGTTTTATGGTATAAATATTCACATATGTATGTGTGTATAATGATATCTTTATATACTGTATGTTTGTATATTTTCAGTATATGTAAGAATTTTAATTTAATCAATTTATTTTATTTAATCCATTTCATAGATCAATTTTATACGTATACGTATATAGTATTTTGGTATATTATATCGGTATATTTTAGTGCTAAATTTATTTTCACAATATTATTGGTAAGATCACATTAGTTTTTTGTAATTACCCAATATAAGTAAAGGATATCTAGTATGAAAACCCTTCAATTAAACTGTCTCATTAATTGCATAATATTTGAACTTTTTTTATAACAAAAAATAACTTTCTCATTTATTATTGATAGAATAATTTTGCTAACTTCACTTTAATACTGCTGCGATTAAAACTGCACTTTGAATGTTACTTGACGAATTGCTCAAATTGTAAACTTCAAGTTTAAATTCCAAACTAAAGGAATACAATAAAAAAGAAGAAATTTTCAATTCGTTGGCTAAAGGCAATGCTATATATTGTGCATTAACATATATCCATATGGATGAACTCTATACATATGTATGTATATCACTATATCACTTGTTCTTCACCCTTCTGCAAAATGGCAACATTGAGCTCTGGACCTCAACGTATGCTGACGAAGATTGTGGCAAGAAACGTGGCGAACATTGAATGCATAATAAGCAAGGTGTTGTTTTTATTGTTTGTTGCAATCGTTGCTGTTGTTGTTGCTGGAGTACTAAATATGCAGCAAGTACGCGGAGTCAGTATCAAAAGGGGTTCCAACTTCTAGACAGAATGTGCAGCGTAGCGTCGTCGTGACGATGACTTCCTACTTCCGTTTGCGACGAGTTCTATTCGTCTTTCTATACTACGATCTGCGATCGTGTCACGCTGCGTTGGCGTACAAATACGTGAATACGTTAACGTTAACGTTAATGGTAATCGTAATGTTAATGTTAATGTTAACGTGGATGTGGATGTGGATGTGGACCCATAGTAATTATGGTCTAGCCAAGTTTACCGGTTGTTGTAGCTTCTGCTACTTTTCCTACCGAGTGTTTCAGTTTGGCCCAGCACATTGGCCTTTTGTGCACAAACACAACTGAATATCTATATAAATCGGAGTGTGTGTTTGTGTGTGTGAATGTACAACAAGATAACACGACAAACTTTTGTTATTCTAGTTGCGTTGCAAGTACTTAGCTACACTACACGAAAATCACTACAAATTGTATTGAACTTTATATTTGCATTTTTTTGTATTTTAATATTCTGGGCATCATCTATGAACAGTCAACAAAATGTTGAATAGACCTCGGAATTCGCATAATTTTATTTGTATTTTTGACAAATATAACATTTTTAAATCTTTTTGAACTTCTATGTCAATGAATCTTGTCATTAAAAGAAATCAATCTTAAACCTTAATCTTTGAATTCCACAACATTTATAAAATATTTAAATCTTTTTCTACTCATGTATCAACGAACCTTATTGACATCAATATACATCACTTTTAATCTTTAAACTATGAGTTCTAAAATTTCTTTGAATTGGGTTTAAACAAAAATATGTAAAATATTTCAATCTTTTTTTAGTTATATATGAATTAATCTATATCCTTAAATTTTGAATTCCGAAATTCATTTGAATCTTATCACGAAATTTGTACAATATTTTGAATCTTTTTCTACATATATGTCAATAAGCCTTATTGTCATAAAGACACATCAATCTTGATTCTTATTTCAAAGATAAAATTATAAAAAATCCAAAAAATATAGAAAAATTCAAATAAGATATAAACTTGAAAATAGAATAAAACGAAGATTTAAAAAAAAAAATTATAATATCAAAGTATTCCAAATTCACTTTTGTACATTTACCAACCAATTTCTCGCTGTGTACACACATGTTTGAATGGTGTGCTGGCAAATGCAGTTGAAGTCAAAAAAATGCGGGCGTCTATGCCAAGAACAGAACAGAACAGAAAAGAACTCCATTACCATTTACTGGAACTTGGGGCTTCAACTATTTCTCTTTCTGTTTCTAAATCGTCGACGTTTTGCACTTGGCCTCTCCACAATTTGTATGGCAGCTTGTGTCTTATTTGTGTGTTATTCTTTTTGCTTTTTGCTTTTGTGCTTTTTGCTTTTCATTTGTATTTTTGTTGTATTCGTATGTTGTATTTTATTGTTAACTGAGCGAGCAGCTTAGGCTACCGTAAAAAAGTCAATCAACTTTGTTGGGTTTGCTTGGCACGTCCCACAAGCAAATTATGCCTCAAAGAAACCTTCATTTGTCCCCTTTTTTGAACGTTATAAAACAAAGATATATGACTATATTATTATGATTACATATTGAATGAGCTCATGAACGACGAGTTCATGTGTTCCATTTATAATCTTGAAATTTGCAATCGTTACATCTGTATAATTTACAACAACAACAAAAAAACGCATCGAACAATATTTTTAAAAGCGACTATAATAAATAATGCAAATGTGTATGAATAAAACATTGATATTTCGTCAAAAAAAAAATTTGTAAATTCATATTTTAAAGTTATTTTTAAATACAGTCATTTATTTGGCAGATATTTAAATATTTCAAATGCTACTTTTTCAGGCAGTAAATTGAAAGGTACAATTTTTTATGTTCGTTATTCATATTTACCAAACAATATAATTATTTTGAGAGCGTTTAATTAAACGCATGCCTTTTATATATTTGTAATTTGCTAATTTGCACACTTATAAGTGAAATAGTTGTAAATATTGTAAATTATCTTGAGCTATTTTAATTGCGTTAAACTAAACGTAGTTTACTTATAGTAGCATTTATGAGAATTCATATATTTAAATTATTATATTAAATATTTCAAAGGCTAAAGGGTTACTTTAAGGACCATATTAAAATATTGAGGTTGTATCGAAGTTATGAAAATATGAAAATATTTAAAATAGCTAAACTGCAGATAATAAAAGCGTTGACTTAACTAAAGAACATCTAAATATGTAATAAAATGTGCGGTATCATTCTTAAAATATACCGAATCAAAAATACTTATATGTATGTATCAAAGGGTATATTTGGTATATTGATATAACACTTCATTCAAAATATATTAGAGAGTATAATATATATGTATATAAAGAAAGTGCGCGGTATTATACTTAAAACATACCGAATCAAAAATACTTATATGTATCGAAGGGTATATTTGGTATTTTGATATAGCACTGCATTCAAAATATACCATAGAATATAAAATATACCAAATTGTTAGCCAAAGCAACTAAGATCCCATTGTAGTAGACGCCTTTTGTCATACAAAAGTATTTCTTAAATAACTTCGTCGCATAAATTTATATCAAATATATTATATTATATTATTATATTTTCATTCATGATCATTAATTGTGTATACATACATATTGTTTGATTGCAGGGCTCCGATCCACGAGCCGCAACTTGTCGTGGCAAATTGCAAAGTCGTCGCTGCAAACTAAATCAGGAAATCAACAAGGAGTTGCGCCTACGCGCTGGTGCCGAGAATTTATATAAGGTAAGCGTAGCTAAATATAATAATATAATAATAAACAATATATACTAACTAATTCACAAATATTTATTTCGCAGGCCACAACAAATCGCAAACTGCGAGACACTGTCGCCTTGGAGCTGAGCTTCGTCAATTCGAATTTGCAGCTGCTTAAAGAGCAGTTGGCCGAACTCAACTCATCTGTGGAGATCTATCAGAGTGAGAGGTAAGAGTGATATATTGTACACATACATAGATATTCATTTTCATTTTAATTTCCATTTCGATGTGGGAGGTGCGTCAAGCGATCAAATATCGAACAGTTCGCCCATTTTAGCCGCTTCGTTGGCAGCAATTTTGTTGCTTTGTTTTGTTTGCATGCAAATGTTGAAATTTGTAGTTTTCACAGTTCCCAGCCAGTTTGGGGCATGCAACTTCCAACTGGCAACTAGCAACTAGCCAGCTGGGCAGCTGTAGTAATTTTTGCGCATCAGTTTCTGGTCAAGCGCCTTTTTGCGCCCTCAAGTGGAACGAAATCACAAACACAACACAACTCAGCTGAGCTGAGCTCAGATCAGCTCAGCTCAACTCAACTCGGCGCCAAAAAGCTAAAGCAACAAAGAAAGTGAAAAAGCGTCATTAAATGCACAACTGACAAAAATACAAATATGAAAAATTATTACCCGATTGTTGTTCATACAAATGTATATCAATATACAATACATACGTATACTTAATATAGATTAACTATTTATTGATGTGTCTGTGTGTGTGTATTAATAAAAGGCTTCCAGGGCTCAGTGCACACACAAATTGACAATCAACAATAAAAGCATACACATGTACAGTGCACGCTCGATACAGTGAACTAGTTAAATGCAATGTTCACTCAACCGATTTGCATAAATAATCCATTTAGTAGTTGTACATTTGAATAAACACATGTAATTATTGAAATGTTATTTGCAGCTGAATAAACATTTCATGACTTAGCTAATTTGTCTGAAAGGTTATATTAAAACATGAAACATGTTAAAACTGAAATCCTCAAGTCTGCATTTGCAATTTGTTTGCTCTATCGAGCGTCGCCTGTACTTGTTTTTGTTGGGGAAATAATTGTCAGCTCGATAAGATCTAAGTACTAAAGGTATTAGCACGCACAAATCTAGTTTGTAATTTATCAATTACCAAGCGAAACAATGTACTTTGATCGGCAAATTATAATTATATTATGCACAGATCAATAAATAACTACACTAAATAAAAAAAAGAAAATGAAATGAAAATGAAAATGAATAAAAGTGAATAAAAATTTAAGACACAACCAACTTCTTATTATTATCTGTTTCTTCTTTTTTTCTTGTAAATTTATTGATTAAACCAGAACACATTATAAGAAAACTTATTTAGACCAATCTTCAGACTTATATAGTAAATATAACCAAGCAGTAGCTTTAGGAGATAGTCTCTTAGATTTTATAAACCATAAGATCTAAAAATACATTTTTTATAATTTGATTTGATTATGTTATAAAGACTTATTTAGTATTACAGAATAAACTAAGTGTTTTTTCAAAAATGTTAAGTGAATATAGAATATTAGTTTAACCATTAACATTGTATTAAATATGCATAATATGTACGAATGTCTTATAATTTTTTGTTGTTTTGCTGAGTATTAAATTGCATTTATGTTTCATTTGATTGCGTTCAGATAACTTTAAAAACATTCAAGGAATAGCAAAAACAGTCTGCTGCAATCGGGTCTTAGTTTCTTTGTTTGACAATTTGATATATTATATATTGCACTTTCTGATATAATTTTAATGTACTGATAAATCAATATACATACTAAATATAGCCTTATATAACATACAACAAGTATATAATATAACATAATATTTGTTTTTACTTTTTTCCAGTCACGAAGGCATAATGCCAATGATACCGTTGGGTCTCAAGGAGACCAAGGAAATTAATTTTATGGAACCATTTTCGGACTTTATTCTCGAGCACTACAGCGAGGAGCCGTCGATCTATATGGATGCCATAGCCGATATGACAGACACGCGACAGGTAAAAAGAAGTCAAACGCATTTCACAATAGTATTGATTACAAATCAAATTCAAATTGCAATTTGCAGGCTTCAAAGACACCTTCGCGAGATGATCTTGGCGTCGCGCTGCTTTTCCGCTACTACAATCTATTGTACTATGTGGAACGACGATTCTTTCCGCCCGATCGCAATCTGGGCGTCTACTTCGAGTGGTACGACTCGCTGACCGGAGTGCCGTCGTGTCAGCGGACAATTGCCTTCGAGAAGGCCTGCACGCTGTTCAATCTGGGTGCGATTTACACACAGATCGGTGCACGCCACGACAGACGCACGGAGCGCGGTTTGGATGCGGCTGTGGATAGCTTTTTGCGTGCTGCTGGGATATTCCGGCACATCTACGATACGTTCACCAATGCCCCATCGATGGACCTGAAGCCGCAGGTGCTCGATGTGCTTGTCTCCCTGATGCTCTCCCAGGCACGCGAATGTCTCTTCGAGAAGCTGCAGCTACAGATCGAGGCCCTGGGCCTAACCGAGTCCAGTCATGTGAGTGAGCAGCTGTTGTCTATCAATAGCTAACATATAGTAACTTACAACTATTATACGTGAGAGTTGTTGAGAAAAACCAAGAAGCCGCTGGCAGCTGGCTGTGCATTTGAATAATTTATCAGTGCTTTGCATGCATTTGAGCCATTAGTTGGCAAATTGATAAGCTTCATTCATCACTCGACGACACTCATATTCCATACTAGCATAGTAATAATAATAATAATTCGCTTTGCGTTTGCAGCTCTTTCGGGATTTGGCTGGTGAAGCGGCACAGCTGTCGCTCGAGTACAATGAGATGCACAAGAACATCCAAGTGAATGACACACACACCTATCTGCCCGAATGCTGGGCGGGTCTGGTGCCCCTCAAGGCCGAATTGTACAAAGGTGAGCGACGCCTTCTATTGCAAGTGCACACCACATATAACATATAATACATATATTTTGCAACTACTCTACTCTTACATTGAGAGTTGTCTGCAATTAAAAGAATTGATTTATATATTTAATGGTAAAATCAACAAGTCGATATAGTCGTATAGGCAAAGAGTATGATTATTGGTGACTGCTTAGTTGATATACCAAAGATTGAAATTAATAAGTTAACATATTGAAAGCGTATAATAATTGGTGACTGTAATTAAATCAAAGCTTAGTTTTTATATTAAATATAGGAATTAATAAGTTGACATATTGAAAGATTATTATTAATTTTATGCTTAGGTTCTATACTTGAACAACTGATTTATATATTGATAGAATCAGACACATCTGCGAATTTACAAAAAAAAAAAAGAAACCAATGATTTTTATTTCCAATTTTTTTATCATTCTAACTAATGGTTATTGTAATGAACATTTCAAAAACAATTTTTTAAACTTATAATTAAGGGTTTTCTTACCGTAATACAAAAGTAAATTAAAGGGTTTTAAATGAAATTTTATTACCGAAAGTCTTTTTTGTCCTATATTGAATTTTGCCGCTGTATGTCTGGTTGTTACTATTGTTTTGTTGATCATCAGTTTGTCTGTGATCACTAAGGCAAACTAGTCACTTAATTTATAAGCTAAGTTAATCAAATTTTATATTTGATTCCTATTTTTATTTCTCGGATGAACAATAGCATAATGTAAACTTAGCTGCCTTAGAAACTTGCTAGAAAATAGTCAGGAATCCATTTTCGTATTTATGAATTTATTTATTTATGAATTTATTGTGTTAAATATTGTCATTACTATATTTATGAAATAGAACAAGTAAAGAATCAGCGCATAAAAAACTAATAATTAACTATCAAGAACAAATAATCAAATAATATATTTAACGAATAATATAATTAGAGAAGCAGAGTATTAAATAGATATCATTGTAGATCTAATCCTTCATTTATAGTATCTAATATCAGGTTTCATTGCTAGCCGTATTATTACACTTTATCAAAATATATATATATATTATAGTAAAAATTCAATATTTTCTCTTTAATACATTTTTCGCTGCTATTATTTAAGGATTAATATAATTAAAGAACCAGACTGTTAAGAACTAACTCCTTCAACTTTATGATATTTAAGTATGATAGTAGGTCTCATTGTTAGCCCTATTATTACATTTAATCTTATTATTAAATAGTTTCATTAAGGATAAAGTCAGCATTTTAGTTGTACCACATTTTTTCTCAGCAAAGAGTATTTCAACTTTATCAAGTCATTGATTGATTTAAACTTACAATAACTTATTGTTAATATGGAGGAAGAGTATTTAAGCTTCACCAAGTCAATGATTGATTTAAACTTCTAATGAATTGTTGTTAATATGGTTTTACCTACCACTTTTGGCAAATTGCAGCACTGGCACATCACTACGAGGCGCGGAGCATCGATGCGACTGTGGGCGATGGCGACAACGTGTCGCTGGGGACCAAAAAGAGTCAGACGGTGTCATCGAATGAATCTTTCATTGGGAATGCGCGGGAGGCGATGCGTGCCACCGAGGCCAGCAGCGAGTGTGAGGAGGAGAGCGCCAGTGTTGTTGCCATTAAGCGCACCCATTTGAAAGAAGCGCTGGCTAGTCATGAGGAGGCGCAACGTTTGCAGCGCATGTGCCGCTATCTCAAGGTGAGTCACACAATTGCCACAGCAGTCTTCAACATTCTTTAAAATCTCTTCTATTCTATTCTAGAACAAAACATCACTGACCCAAGTCATCAAGGAGGCGCATTACAAAACGCACGAGGAATACGAAAGATTCAGCCTGCAAGCGCCAGTGAAAAACATTGATGAATGCTACGATTTAGTTGAACGCACTGTCGAAGGTAAATAAATGCACTTTCACAACCACAACCACATCGCTTAGCTAAAACTTTTTTGGTAACATCATTCGCACAGCTGCATCGAAATTTACGCTTTCGTTGACGGGCCCCGATTTCACCTCGTACAAAGTGGAGGATCCATTCAAGCGCCTCGGTCCCATTGCAATATTCTCGGCACGTCGCCACTGGACTGCGCCGCGTTGTGTACGCCTTCAGAAGGGTTCGGCGATGTATCACGATGCGAGCAGCTATCATTGTCATTGCCCCACTAGCGATGCCGATGAGAATCACGAGCCTGGCTGCAGCCTCTACAAGGAGGAGCTCGAGAACTTTGGCTTCCATGTGCGTGGCGATGCGCCTGTGATAATTGCCCATGTTGAAATCAATTCCCTAGCCGATGTAACTATCACTTTTCCCTATTCACTGTATTATTCTTACTTAAACTGCTTTATTTCATCATTCCGACAGCTGGGCGGCATCAAGGAGGGCGATTTTATTGTGGAAATCGCTGGCATGGATGTCAAATGGTATTCACATCAGCAAGTCGTGCGGCTAATTCAATCGTGTGGTGCGGCGCTTGAACTTAAGGTCATCACGCCAATGGATCGCAATTACTTAAAGGTGGGCAACATTTTGAGATCTAATGGGTCTGATATGTTAGTTTAGTGAGATGCAAAGCATAAATCAATAGAGATCTGTAGCTATATCGTTGTTGAATGGCTTTGTCTCGGAAGTAGCATATTGTGGATGCATTTTTTTAGCAAACTGCAGAAGCATCTTAAGGGGTAGCTGATCACAAAGATTAGTTAGACACAGCGCTTGGATAGCGTTGGACATTCACTAAGAACATATTTCAGTGTTTCTTCATGTTTGTAGTATGTTCATCTTTCCTACTGTGTTTATAAAGATTTCTAGCTTAGCAACCATTATATCTAAAGAAAACATAATTTTAAATTTAATGAAAAACATTTAATACTACACAATTGTTGTATGAAAAACGAATTTGTATTTCTAATTTAAAATAATGTATCGAATAGAGCATTATTCTGCATTTTGGGGTCTATAATTGAATGTTTACATGGATCTGAATAAGTTTTTATTTTAGTTGATAGAATCATTTATTTATACATGTTCCATCTATCTGCTTGTCTGTCTTGCTTTATTAATATTTAGCTATATAGCTAAATACCATATACCTAACTTTACTTTACTTCTTTTACAATGAACGACTTTCTATACTTTATATGAAAAGTTTACTATTCATTGTTAAAATCTATTTCTAATTTAAAGTTATATGTATATCGAATTGATATGTATTTGGAATTTTGAGATCTATAACTGAATATACATATGTCTGTTTTTGTAAATATTTACATCTCACCTAAAGATACCTTAACTTCTATTACAATGAATATTTTATACGAAAAGTACAGTATTTATAGCAAAATTCTGTATTTCCAATTTGACGCAATTCAATTGATATTAATTTTGCATTTTGAGATCTGTTACTGAAAGTTTACTTGGATCTGATAAGTGTGTTGCCATAGTTGATAGAATCATCTATGTATATTCCATCTAACTGATTGTCTGTCTTTATAAATACTTATGTATATCTCAGCTAAGGACAGCTTAATTTTTATTATAATGAACGATTTTCAAAACTTTATATAAAAAGTACAGTCTTCTTTGCAAAAATTTCAAATTTTAAATTTGATATCGAAGTAATTACTATTTCCATTTCAAATGAAAATGTGATAATTCTTAACCAGTGATTAAGAGTTGTTAACCGTGTTATAAACAGTCTTAACTAATCACAAATTTATTCCTTTGCAGCCTCTGTCATCGAAGGGTTCAATATCGACGCTATCGGCAGCCAGTTCATCAGGCGTCTCGTCCGGCTCCTCGAGCCCAACCAGCACGACCACAAAGCCCAAGCTGCGGATCAAGACGTCCGCGAAGACGCGCTTTGTGGGCAGCGTATCGTCCAGTTCGTGGAATCCCTTTCGACGCACACCGAGCTTGGCGAAAATCTTTTGAATGCGGGGATTCCTTAGCTTAAGTTATGCTTTAAATTGATATGAAGCAGTGGCCATTATTTTATTTAAAAAGCAAAGTGGACTTCATTTTTTTTTTTATTTGTATCTATATATATAAATAAAAATATATGCTATATATATAGGACGATGTATGCACATAGATCCCAAGAACACACACACACACTTTTTGGATAGTTGAGCTCCAGAGAATTCCATTTATTTTCCGCCAGCCTGGAAAATATCAACAAGAATGCGAGTTGCGGAGCACTTAGAAATCTGTTTGTAAAACAGAACTCGAAGACGCTGTAAATTATTTTCATTTTTTTGTTTTTTTTTGTAAAATGTTGCGATTCCAAAAAGTATTTACATATTTGATTACATACAAACACATGTGTACAATGTATAAATATGCATCAGATATGTGCGATTTGTATGTAGTAATAATCGTATATTGAAATCTATATTATAATTATGGATCATATTAAGGTTGGATGCGCGGAACTTGGGGAGTTAATTTACGTATATTTCATATGTATATATGTATATTATTAAGTCACAACTATTTTGTATACATTTTGTAAAAGCCATTTTATATAACATACATAATACTTATTATATTATCTATATACAATACACATCTGTCTATGTACTTACTACATAAATTTACCAATTTTCATTTCGCATGATTAATTAACCCAAAACTGATTCGCTGTTATATTACCAGTCGAAAAACTAACAAGGAATAAGAATTCTCAACAATTTTGTGCAATCTTAAAAGGTAAAAGAGCAGTTCTAATGTAGAAACTGTCTAAGTGAATGTAAAGTGTGATTTAAAATCTTGCTGTTGTGTCCCCTAATTATCGTCGCTCTTCTCACACTTTTGGAAAGATGTATTGATTTTTGTGCGAAGCTTTTCCAACTCTTCAATCAGTTCTACTTTCGTCTCAAGATTAAGCTTAAGCAAATTATGCATTCGTCGATAGAGTTGTATCATCATTTTGCTAGCGATCAAATCCTCACTGGAAATTTGATTTGGCTTTGCTTTGATCTTTTGCTCACTTAAATCTTCTAAAGAACTTAGATCCCAGGCAGGTGGAGTTGGTGGCCGTAGCTCTGACGATCGTTTTTTCTTTGATGAGATACTTTTTAAAGGGTCTTTAGCAGTTAGTCTTTTTGTTGCTCTCTCTGATGAATATAGTTTCAATGAAGGTAATTTCTTTAGCTGTTCGTTTCTTGATTGTGTTTCCATTGCTTGTCTTGAAGATGATCGGAGTTCCATTCTTGGTTGCTCCTTTGATGTTAGTCCCAATGAAGGTAATGATTTTAATAGTTCACGCTCTGATGATGGCGATGATGTCAGTCCCAATGAAGGCAGATCCATAAAATTTTCACTGCTTGACGACATTCGCAGCGAAGGAACTCTCGTCGAGCATCGATCGTCTTGAGTATCCTTCGATGAATTGCACCGGCAAAAC
Organism: Drosophila nasuta; assembly: GCF_023558535.2. Classification (NCBI taxonomy): domain Eukaryota; kingdom Metazoa; phylum Arthropoda; class Insecta; order Diptera; family Drosophilidae; genus Drosophila; species Drosophila nasuta. The sequence goes on along the minus strand of NC_083459.1, from coordinate 11,484,148 downwards.
TTCTCCTGATTTGTACATTCCACAAACAAATTGTTTTGGTTGCAAGGCAAATAATCTGCATTGTAAATGTGTTTATTACGACATTTTTCCCGTTTGCTATCTAATCTATGTGAAAGTTCTGTCGAATTTCGATAAAACCTTTTGCAATCACTTTCTTCATTTGCGCATTGAGTGCAACTCCGACTTGAATATAACTCTTCGTATTCATCGTAGCGACGCATCTTGCAACTGTTCGATTTGCAACACCTCACTGAAGCTCTTCTCGCTTCCAGTTTTTGTGCTATCTCCAATTCAAGAGCAGCAAGCTTATGTCTCCGACAAAGATTATGCTGCAATCGAGAAAACGTGAGGAAAGCATCTTAAAGAATTCTCACTACTTACCGGAGTGCCTAAATTATATTTATCCATTTTGGAATTAATTATAAAATATATTGCAAACAGTTCAAAATTATTATTATAAAATATAATATCCACTTTTGAATCTTTTTCTCAATGCTCGCTCATTTTATTGTTGATACTGTGAAATGTTATTGACATACTTTACGGTAATGAAGAGGATTAAAAGGCATACTTTGGCATTATATTTGTAGATGCAAATTCGATTTGAAATGAATTGAATTTCATTCAATAGCATTGACCCTCTTCGATCGAAACCAATGCGAACTTGTTGTTATTCGCCGATTCGGATATTGGATTGCAGACAGAGTTGGCAATAATATCCTCAACGTCTGCTCTCAGAATTCTGAAGTTGATGTCTCCGTAATCCAGTTGGCTGTATAGGTAAATCGGAAGACGATTGCTCATCACCCACACGCCTTGCTTCTCTTTGTGATCCACCTTCAGATCGTTGGGAAATTGAATCAACATCGTTGAGTTATCAGCATCGAGAAGGGATCCCAAGTTGGCTCTTGTATATGGTTTGGCTGTGTCCCAACACCCAACGTTGTCACGATGCACTTGTGTGTAGAACATGACGCCATTTCTGGCAATTCCCGATGTGGAGGACTGCCCATTGAATCCTCGATCGCCAACTGCAACGAACAGCTTTGAGGTGTCGACAGTGCCATTTGTCCACAGAGATTCATTCAACAGCAGATCCACAGACACCATGAATTCCTAAGGCAAGAAAGAGTAAGAGTAACTAACCTTCAATTGAATAATTTGATACACTCGCTCACCGTGAAGCTGGCCATCGGATGGAAGTACAAGCGACGATCTTCGGTGAGACTCATGCCAAAGACGCCATCCAACCACTGGAAGTTTAATCCATAGACATTAAAATCAGAGGCCACTGGATTGGGCGCAAAATTGTAGTTGGTCACTCGCCAACTTCTGTTCTTCTCCAAGCTATAGACAACTATTCCGAAGCGCCACACATCAGTGACAAGGGCGTGGGCGTCGAGGCAATTGCCATTCCTGACGTCCACCACAATATTGGAGTGCAATGAATCCTGCTTGACTTGCGAAGGTGGCAGCTCATAGCGGACGACCATTTCGTCGGTGTTCAAGTCAAAGGCCACAATCTTCGGGGGGCAGATTTGGTTTAAGCTGATTGTGGCATTCACAATGCCAGAGTCGATCATCCACAGTCGGTTGCATTGAGCATCGACTGTGGTGCGGTAAACCGATATCAGCTTGGAGCAGTCGGGATTGTAGGGACTGCTGTGTGCCTGCCAGTTGGGATACGGACGGACTGGGGGACTTATCTCCTTTGTCGGGTAGGGCACGGTCACCAAGCTGGCTGGCACACCATCCTTCCATCGCGGAGTTGTGATAAACAGCCGGTTGCGGTAGACATCGATTCCCAAAGGTAGGTTATTCTTTGGGTTGAAATCGCTGCAATGAATGGAAACTTCGAGTAAGTACATTTACAGACGGATGGCAGGTGGCAGGTGGCATGTGGCAGGTGTAAATCTTTTTTATTTGGACCATAACACAATATCCTGGGCTATCCATCAAGAATATGACATATTACCCATTCATTATCGCCAGTTGTCGCTCCACGAAAGTGGGATACTCGAAGTCAATGTATTTCCACTCATTGACTATTTGAAATGTTTTCGCTTCCTGTTTAATATTTTGCCGCTGAAATGTAAACGGTGCATAAGATACTGGATCCAACGTTGCCCCATACGCAGATACACGAAATCGAATTGAAAAGTATTGAAGGCCAGCGATCGATAGAAAACAAAGTATTATTGCAAGAAACGATTTCATAGCTAATATCCAAAACTGGTTAACTGCTAAGATACAACGTATGTTTTTTGTATTGTAAATTATTCGTATGTATTTGTTAACAACTTTAATGCAATGCTTCTCGGCGGCGACCAGTCTGCCACTGGCTCTGGCTCTGTCTCTGGCTCTAGTCGGCCTCACGCACAAAAATCAACTGAATTCAAGTGAACGCCTCGCTAGAGTTAAGTACTTTTCATACCCTGTAATTGTGAGTATATCTCCAATGGGTATAAACTGTATCTCATAAGCAACTGCTGTTAAGTAGTATAATTCTAATGGCAGCTCTTAACACAATCCAGTTATCAAGTTGTTGACAGCATTTCACATTCTTCGAAGTGAGTAATCAATGCAGTTCGACACGTTTCGCCAAAATCGAAGGAAACATTCACAAATTCCTTTTTGGTAAGGAATCAAATTGGTTGCAACACGCGGGCAAAGCCGGATAGTACTGCCAACTACATGCATATGGCCATAGTCTGAAAAGTTGCACTTACTTTCTTCGACCTGTTACAGTTTCCACTTGCACAACTTGCGCCAGATACTTTTGTATCTGTTACATGCACTTGTATCTATGAAATACATTCAAATGCTGATCAACGGTCTCTCGATCAGTATATTATCTTTCTGTCATTTTTAGTAACAAACTAAATGTCACTCAATTGACGTCACAAATAAAATGGGGTAGATTGAGATACATTTATCATTATTATACTTTACCGTACTGCCGGAATATCTTTTTAATCCTGTTATGCACATAATGGCATTGAATTTATCATTTATTGATGATGATGATAAGGACTACAAAATCTTAAGGATCTGTGAAGTAAAAAATCATATGAGTCGTCAAATGATAAATGCACTCTTATCATTAAAAAAAAAACCGACATCTCCTAAAAAAACCAACTTGATGGCATTACTCGAGTGTATCCGTCGCATATGAAGTTTGTTTACAATTTAGTCATCGATATCAAAAATATAGATTCCCTAAAATTTGAAAGTAATTTAAGTCCGATGCAGCAGTATCTAAGAGTCGAGTATTTTCGACTGTTGCTTTCAGACTCAAAGGGAGTTGTCAAATTTTATAAAAGTTCGTTACTTTCGGATCTTGGTTCTATTGTTTTCAGCTACAGGTTGCTTTGAACTACAGGCATTCAATTGAAAATATCTTGTTTAATGGCTATCAACACAGATACAAATTATGGTTTTGAGTCACCAATAATGTTTGCCAGCTTTATATGTAGATAAAAAATTCCAGTATTTAACAAGTTAGAAAGCTGATTTCTTAGGTTTGACTTTGAAGTAAGTGAAAGAAAATCTGAATTATAAAATTCAAATTTAATTTTAGAAGACAATATGTTTGTATTTTTTACAGGATGACAAAAAAAATCTATTTCTTCAAAAAAAATGTATGACGTCATTTGAGTGACATTTAGTTTGTTACTAAAAATGACAGAAAGATAATATACTGATCGAGAGACCGTTGATCGGCATTTGAATGTAATTCATAGATACAAGTGCATGTAACAGATACAAAAGTATCTGGCGCAAGTTGTGCAAGTGGAAACTGTAACTGTAACAGGTCGAAGAAAGTAAGTGCAACTTTTTAGACTATGGCCATATGCATGCAGTTGGCAGTACTATCCGGCTTTGCCCGCGTGTTGCAACCAATTTGATTCCTTACCAAAAAGGAATTTGTGAATGTTTCCTTCGATTTTGGCGAAACGTGTCGAACTGCATTGATTACTCACTTCGAAGAATGTGAAATGCTGTCAACAACTTGGCGACTGGATTAGAATTATACTACTTAACACCAGTTGTTTATGAGATACAGTTTATACCCATTGTAGATATACTCTCAATTACAGGGTATGAAAAGTACTTAACTCTAGCGAGGCGTTCACTTGAATTCAGTTGATTTTTGTGCGTGAGGCCGACTAGAGCCAGAGACAGAGCCAGAGCCATTGGCAGACTGGTCGCCGCCGAGAAGCATTGCATTAAAGTTGTTAACAAATACATACGAATAATTTACAATACAAAAAACATACGTTGTATCTTAGCAGTTAACCAGTTTTGGATATTAGCTATGAAATCGTTTCTTGCAATAATACTTTGTTTTCTATCGATCGCTGGCCTTCAATACTTTTCAATTCGATTTCGTGTATCTGCGTATGGGGCAACGTTGGATCCAGTATCTTATGCACCGTTTACATTTCAGCGGCAAAATATTAAACAGGAAGCGAAAACATTTCAAATAGTCAATGAGTGGAAATACATTGACTTCGAGTATCCCACTTTCGTGGAGCGACAACTGGCGATAATGAATGGGTAATATGTCATATTCTTGATGGATAGCCCAGGATATTGTGTAATGGTCCAAATAAAAAAGATTTACACCTGCCACTTGCCATCCGTCTGTAAATGTACTTACTCGAAGTTTCCATTCATTGCAGCGATTTCAACCCAAAGAATAACCTACCTTTGGGAATCGATGTCTACCGCAACCGGCTGTTTATCACAACTCCGCGATGGAAGGATGGTGTGCCAGCCAGCTTGGTGACCGTGCCCTACCCGACAAAGGAGATAAGTCCCCCAGTCCGTCCGTATCCCAACTGGCAGGCACACAGCAGTCCCTACAATCCCGACTGCTCCAAGCTGATATCGGTTTACCGCACCACAGTCGATGCTCAATGCAACCGACTGTGGATGATCGACTCTGGCATTGTGAATGCCACAATCAGCTTAAACCAAATCTGCCCCCCCGAAGATTGTGGCCTTTGACTTGAACACCGACGAAATGGTCGTCCGCTATGAGCTGCCACCTTCGCAAGTCAAGCAGGATTCATTGCACTCCAATATTGTGGTGGACGTCAGGAATGGCAATTGCCTCGACGCCCACGCCCTTGTCACTGATGTGTGGCGCTTCGGAATAGTTGTCTATAGCTTGGGAGAAGAACAGAAGTTGGCGAGTGACCAACTACAATTTTGCGCCCAATCCAGTGGCCTCTGATTTTAATGTCTATGGATTAAACTTCCAGTGGTTGGATGGCGTCTTTGGCATGAGTCTCACCGAAGATCGTCGCTTGTACTTCCATCCGATGGCCAGCTTCAAGGTGAGCGAGTGTATCAAATTATTCAATTTAACGATAGTTACTCTTTCTTGGCTTAGGAATTCATGGTGTCTGTGGATCTGCTGTTGAATGAATCTCTGTGGACAAATGGCACTGTCGACACCTCAAAGCTGTTCATTGCAGTTGGCGATCGAGGATTCAATGGGCAATCCTCCACATCGGGAATTGCCAGAAATGGCGTCATGTTCTACACACAAGTGCATCGTGACAACGTTGGGTGTTGGGACACAGCCAAACCATATACAAGAGCCAACTTGGGATCCCTTCTCGATGCTGATAACTCAACGATGTTGATTCAATTTCCCAACGATCTGAAGGTGGATCACAAAGAGAAGCAAGGCGTGTGGGTGATGAGCAATCGTCTTCCGATTTACCTATACAGCCAACTGGATTACGGAGACATCAACTTCAGAATTCTGAGAGCAGACGTTGAGGATATTATTGCCAACTCTGTCTGCAATCCAATATCCGAATCGGCGAATAACAACAAGTTCGCATTGGTTTCGATCGAAGAGGGTCAATGCTATTGAATGAAATTCAATTCATTTCAAATCGAATTTGCATCTACAAATATAATGCCAAAGTATGCCTTTTAATCCTCTTCATTACCGTAAAGTATGTCAATAACATTTCACAGTATCAACAATAAAATGAGCGAGCATTGAGAAAAGTGGATATTATATTTTCTAAGAGTAATTTTAAACCAAGTTCTTCCAGGGATTAAAGTGAGCCGAATATGGTTGAAAAGCTAAGCCCATTGTTTCACGATGATATACTACTAGGGTCACTATTAGAGGATAGATAAATAAAGACATAATGCGCATCTGAAACTAATCGAAGAACTGAAGAAATTTTCAGCGAATTTCCATGAAATTTTGTAGTTTCCTAAGAGTAACAAAGATGAACTTATTATATGATATACTTGTATGTTATACAAGTAAAGTAAAATCAAATCACTAGAGTTTATCAAAATTCGTTGTATATATTCTATAATATATTTTTTTACATTAATACATATACAATATTTTGTTTCTAAACTCTACAAATAGCTGTTGAATTAATTAGTAGAAAAAAAAAACAAAAAAAAATTGATGACTAACTTTTGAGATTAAGGCGTTTAATGTTTTTATGGTTATTCTCTCAACATTAATTTCACTCAATTCTAATTCGTTGTCAGAGGAGATAGCCAACAATGTCGTCGTCATCATTGTCGACACCATCGTGTCCAGCATTTTGGCGACGCAGCTCGCAGCGACCCAGAGCCTCCAGGTATGGCTGCAGCACCGACATTGAGCGTCACTGATGATGCTGATGCTGGTGCCGATGAAGCGGCGATGGTGTCGCATGTGCGTTCGCATTGGCGGCCAACTGGGCGGATGAATTCAGAAAGGGCGTGAGCAACTCCATGGGCAATGGGAATATGATTGTCGAGTTCTTTTCCGCCGAAATGCTGCTCAGCGTTTGCAGATATCGCAGCTGCAGCGCCGACGGACTGGCCGAGATGATCTCTGATGCCTCCTTGAGGGCACGCGATGATTTCATCTCCCCCTCGGCGGCAATGACCTTGGCACGTGCCTCACGCGCTGCCTCTGCCTCAGCGGCCATCGCACGTTGCAGGGCGGTTGGCAGTGAAACGTCCTTACTAAAAATAAAAGAATTCAAGTGAAAAAATATATAACTTAATAGAAATACTGTATTCTATCTAAGATTATAAAAACGAGTAATAAGGCTACAGTCGAGTGTGCTCGACTGTAAAATACCCGCTACCCATTTTCAATAAAAGAAGATGGGTGCGGTAATATTTTAAAAGTATACCAAATTAATTTACCCAAAGAAATTGAAAATATATATAATTGGTATATCGATATACTACTACATTCAAAATATGCTAAAGAGTACAACAAGTATACCAAATTAATATACCAAAAATATATCAAATATACCAAAGGCTATAATTGGTATATCAATATGCTACTAAATTCAAAATATACTAAAGAGTAGAAAGTATACCAAATGAATATACTTGAAATTATAAAACATACCGAAGGCCATAATTGATATATCGATATACTAAAAACTACAAAAATATAACAAAATAATAAACAAAAATTATTAAAAATATACTGATGGTTGAAATTGGTATATACTATGTAGATGTACTCCAATAAATATACCCGGATACCAAAGCAAACTTAGACCCCATTGCAGCAGTTGCTTTTCATCATATAAACAAATTTCTTAAATAACTTCCACAACAAAAAAATTATATATGCATATGAATAGGAACAGCAAATGTTTTCTACTCTTCCTTTACAATTTTACCATTAAATCTAGTGTTGTTTAGTGGCTTTAAAAATAATTGTAACTAAATATGAAATACAAATTTGTAATCAATTTGTAGCTTACATTTCAACACGCTCCACTTTAACACCCCAGGGATCGGTGGCCTCGTCCAGCGACATCTGCATGGTGTGCGAGATGGTCTCACGTTCGGTGAGCAGCTCGGACAGATTGCGAGTGCCGAGCACGTTGCGCAACGTTGTGGCAGCCAGCAAGCGTGTGGAGTGACTGTAGTTGGACACCTGAATGACTGCCTTGAGTGGATCGCTGATGCGATAGTAGACAACGGCATCGACAGTCACCGTCACCGAGTCCTTGGAGAGCACCTCTTGTGGCGGCACATCGAAGGACACTGTGCGCAAGTCAACCGGATAGTAATCATCCACACATGGCAGCACAAAGAAGACACCCGGTCCTCGGGCTCCGCCGCTGCGCAATCGACCCATGCGAAAGATCACAGCGCGTTCGTACTCGGAGACCACCTTAAAGCAGATGAACACTGAGATGGGAAACGTGAGGACCATGATGAGCACCGAGATTGCTGTGGCCAGCAGCTCCACACAGCCCATGTCATCATTTTCAGCTGCAACGAAATCAAACATGTTTCAGAGTGAGAAAATGTAAGAAACCTACTGTGAGACTGTGATACCGCTACACAAAATCAATAAAAGTAAAACAGTGTCGTACTATTCCTTAAATATACCAAATTGATATACCAAACACAGATCAAAATATATTTTACTCTTCAGTATATGAAGGCGATATTTGGTATATTCATATACATATAATATTACTATATTGTTCGAAATCCCAAATGGATATACCAAACACAGACTAAAATATATTTTACTCTTCAGTATATGAAGGCGATATTTGGTATATTCATATACATATAACATAATATTACTATATTGTTCGAAATCCCAAATGGATATACCAAACACAGACTAAAATATTTTTTACTCTTCAGTATATGAAGGCGATATTTGGTATATTCATATACATATAACATAATATTACTATATTGTTCGAAATCCCAAATGGATATACCAAACACAGACTAAAATATTTTTTACTCTTCAGTATATGAAGGCGATATTTGGTATATTCATATACTACTATTTTATTTGATTTTTTTTCGTCTAACCATCTCACTTTGTATTTGTCCATATGTGTTCACAATTGCTAACCAACTGATAAGATGTTATATTATATATGAAAAACTGTAATTTCTGTTCATTTAATATTAATTATACAATTTACCTATTGACTAAATAGACAGTTTGTCAATAAAGAAGATAAAAAATATATATATTTTTATATATATTACTTCATTCAAAATAGTCCATAGCGTAGACTGTCAACCGAGCAAATTAATATACCGATCTGCATCGATCTGGCACAGGCTATTAATAAACCTTTTTAAGTTACCGAATATGGAAAGTGAATTCCCATTTTTATGACCTAGCCGAGATCAGAGCAAACTCACATTGTACAGTCATATTTGCATAGTATGAAAGTATGTTGTTCTTTGCCGCCTTGGATTTCCGTTTGTTGTTCAACTGCAGATTGACAAGTGAGCGATTTTACTGAAATAGGCAACAGTATGGTCAAAGATCATACGAACTAAACTAAAACCATTTGGTATTCCAATTGAAATTGGTCATATGTTAAGTCTGCAACCGATTTGGCAATAGATAAATCAATTGCGAATTTCGCATTTCTTGAACAACTTGCAAACCATTTAGACTATTTTATATCAGCAACAAAATCATCACAATAGCATTAAACATTAAAATAAAAGATAATCATAAAAAAAATGTTTCCAAGATTTAAAAATAAAACGTATTTAAAATGAATATTCGAACTGCAATTTGTGAAAATTCTATTAAACTCATCGTTGTGGACAACATAATAAGTACATATGATATATGAGCATCACTTGATTACAAATTTGTGTATTTTTAGCTAATTAATCAAAACAAATCAATATAGTATTTGTATATCAATGATGTGTTTATAATAACTCAAAGCATAAATTCTGTAGTATATAACACATAACATAATAGAAAATAAAAAGAATGTATAAAATGTGAAAAGTGAAATTCTTTTTAGGAAAACAATTTTTCATTTTTCATTTCAACTAAAATAAGACCCACTTGTATCATTATTTATTTGTTTAAGTCTTGAAAACTACAAGTTGATTTGAATGTTGTGTATATATAGTAGAACATTTAAAGTTTATAATGCTTTGAATAATTAAATCAACTAGATATTACATTTTCGATATACAGATGGGCGGATGGAAGATTTGCCTATGATCTATGAGCAAATATAGTATATACATATAACATATAGTATACAATATGATGTTTAACTACATTGCTGGCATTTGTTTATTGCTAAATTAGCCCATGGCCCATATTTAAGCAGAGACGGAGGCAAACACAAAGTACTCATATAGTACATTAATGTACAAACTATGCGCGTGTGTGTGTGTGTGTTTGTGTTTTGTTTTTTCTGTATAGTTTTTAACGAGTCGCAGTGGACAGGTTCAACTGATACCTCATCTCTGGGAGCAGGCAGCAAACTAAACAATCCCCATTGTGGGTGGGGGCCAGATCAGATCAGATCAGATCAGAACAGTTCAGATCAGATTAGATCAGGCCAAATTGGAATGTTTATACACAGACACGAGTACGAGTGCCACAGTTCAGTTTAGTTCAGTTCAGTCTATATGGCAGGGTTATTTTCAGTTGAGCTTTTGTTTATGTTATAAGTTTCGACAATACGATTTATATCACGGATATGGATCGAATCAGTTTCTCCGACTCATCGCGCGTCTCGTCTACTATTTATTTTTACTTGTCGGTCCACAGTTTATATTGCATACTTCATTGGTGGTCGTCGGTAGCTGACGGGTCTAAGGCCTAAGGCATGAGATCTATAATACAACAATTCAATATGGAACTGACATCGGACAACTAATGAATCATTTGTGTGTGTGTGTGTGTGTGTGTGTGTGTATGTGTCTGTGTGTTTGCTGCAAATCGATTTACCTCGCGCTTGACTTATGATTCGCTATCGCATAAATATCAATTTATGGTTTATGGCCCCCCCCAAACACAGCCGATTTATGGGGTCACATATTGAGTATAACGAATGCTATTTGTATCTTTTGTATTTGTAGTCTTTAGTCAGGCATGAATATTTTATGAACCAAACAAACAAGCAGCATAAACTGGCGAATGCGGTCAAATATTCGTAGTCGCAAATTGCTAGAACACACATGAAATATCGGATAGCGATCGAGGGAGTTTCCGATCTAGATCAGACGAGAGTAACTTGTCTTACTTATTTGAAAATTTAAATCAAATTCACATTATTTGCTAGGTACATTAAAAAAAAATATTCAAACATATTATTTAATGAGATTAAAAAGTTATAATATTATTATCAGATTATTTGCTACAAAAGTTAGGGACGTTGAAAAAACATATTCAAACAAACATCATATTAAATGAGATTAAAAATATAGATTATTATTACAGAGTTTCAAATGATTAACAAAATTAAATACTTTCATTCAACTTCATTCCATTTAAATAGTAAAGAATAATTGAACATAACAAAAGGAATGTATGTTATTTAATATGAAAATCTATTTATCACAGAATATACTTGTTTCTTATTATTTATTTCAATAACAATAAAAATAATGTTTTGAAATTATTCATTTTAATTTGCAGTTCATTCGAAATACTTCTCAAAAAAGTTTTATGGACTCTAAACAAAATATCTAATATTAAAGTCTATATATTGCAGAATAAATAAAAAATAAATGTATCTCCGTAAAAAGAGTAAAATATATTTTTCCCTCAAGAAATTTGTATTTGATTAAAAAACAGTTCCATGGATTTGGCAATTAAAGCATTAGTAAATAGAAAGTATTCCATATGAAAGACTATATATTTAAATGCGTTATTTATCTCCGTTAAGGCGTAATACAAGTTAAATTTTTAATGAATTTCTTATGAGATCTTGAGCTTCTCGAAGATAGTTTTCCAATTAATGTGTGCGTGTTTAAAATTTAAAATTACTTAATGCGAAGTTTTATATAGATTGTATGTAGATCTAGGAGATTAGATATAATATAGAAAGTTGTCTCTAGTTATTTATCTTCGTAAAAATGCAGAACATATTATTTTAAATGAATTATACAAATTTGAGCTTATTTGAAATGCTCTTCTAAGTAGTTTAATGTAAAGAAGGTTGAAACACAACTCGTAATAAGTAATAAATAATGAATAGTAAATATTTCATCATGTAAAATTAATTCTTTTATTAATTGACTTTGACAGGTGCTATGATAGATTATTTGCATGCTCATATCCAATATCATGTTAAACAAAAATAACTTTGGAAAAAGTTATGTTGTATGTTAAATAGTTGTTATAGAATTTGAAAAAATGCTTGTGAAAGAGTTCTTACAGGTTTTGAGTCCCTGATAGGGATGTGTGGAGCTGGAGCTAATCTGGACCGTGTGCGATTGCTGCTGCTGTGGCGAATGGTGATGATGATGAGGCGATTGTGGACTCAACGTAAAGGAATCCGGCGTGTTCTGCGATTGTCCAGCTGCTGCTCCAGCTGCACTGCTGACATTGAGACGCGAGCGATGTTGATGCGGCGAGGCAGGATGCATTTTGTGTGTTCCGTGTTCCGTGTGTGTGTCTATTGAGAGATAATCGATGATGATATCGGCGTGAAGAAGGAGCACACGATGTGCACGCGTTCAATGCTCGTTTCCAAGTGAGCAGCGATCTCAACGAAATCCCCCCAAAAAACAAATCAACATCACGATGCGTCGGAGGCAGTTGTTCGGCTCATTTCACACGTGCCCGACGATTACGGCGCCTCCGTCCCGATTCCGGCTAAACAAAAAAGATTCTCGATCGAGGCAGAGGCTGCAACATTTTCAGTTTTCAGTTTTCACTTTTCAGATTTTGTTGTTGTTGTTGTTGTTGTTTTTCTTGTGTTGTTTTCCCTCTGTTGTTTAGATTATTAGAAACGAACGAACTACGAAAAGTCTATGGAGATGGAGATAATTTATAAACCACTTCAGTAGCAGCATCAACAGCAGAAAAAGTTGCTTTGTTCTCTTCATTTTTTTTTTTTTAATGTGGTTGGCATGAGGTGGTAGAATTGCTTTTTGGGGGAGTGAGGTGGGGATGGAGGTGTTGCTGCTTTCTGTTTTGCAGGTTGTTACACATTTGTCTTAATCTGTGAACAGCCGCTGGTGATCTATTAACGACAAAAGGTCAAGTGATTTCAATAATTTGACAACTCTGACACACAAATATCGTAAAAGTTGAAAACATTTCGGTTTCCCACTAAATTCACGATCCTTCAAAGCGAATATATTCCCGCCGGAGAAAGTTAAGTTAAAACTTATTTGGAATTTGTTGAATTCTTTTAAACATAAAGCACTATTTTGGAATTTCAAACTCGCTAAGACGATTTTGAAGCAGTTCTTAAACAATTTTTGTTCTATAGTTATCAGAATTAATATTTCCGATTTTTCTTATCTCTCAATATTCCAAATAATATTGAAAACATTTAATTTTCACATAAATTGGCAATCCTACGAAGCGAATATATTCCCGTTAAGGAAAGTGTAATAAAAATGTAGTGTTTAAACAATTTTTGTTCTATAGTTGTGAGCATTATCTTTTTATAAGTTTCCTATCTTTACATATTTCAAATAAAAGTTGAAAGATTTCAAATCTTACACCAAATTATTGCATTCAAAGCAAATAGATTCCCGTTGGAAGAAGTGTAGTGAAAATGATGTAGAATTTTGTAATTTTAAACTTCAACTTCAACTGTAACAAAGTAGAAAATCGGAAATTTTATCCAAAAACCATTTGTAATTGTTGTAATTCAATAAAATATGTAAAGCTTTTGTCGAATTTCAAGCCTTCTAAGAAGTTTTTGAAAACGATCAAGTCCTAGAGTTATTTAACAAATTTGTTTTCTCTAACCTTTAGATAAAAAATTACAACATTTTAGAATAATTTAAAGAAAAAGAAACAATAACAAAATGTCTTTTCTAATTACACGATTTCTTGTCCGTAATCAAAATTAATTGTATTCCCAACTTTACAAAAAAAAATTAACTGCGATATACTTTTAGGTAAATTTCAAACTTTCACACGAACTAAACTTAAGCGAAATTAATCATGTTTCGAAAAGTATGCTTTTAATTTTATTTTTGTTAAATACAGTAGGAATTGCCAAAGGACAACTTTCGAGTCTGTTGAAGCAAAGTGAAAACTAATTTTAATGTCTAGTGGTAATAAGTCAATAAATGAAATGAACGAGCCGCATTTGAAGTCAGTTTTGTGGCATGTGGAAAGACAAAACGCATTCGCTCTCGATAGGCATTTTGTTGGACTTATTTTGGACACATTGTTTACATTTCTAAGGCTCGTTTCGCGTTTCACTCGATTTGTGTGTGAGGCTAAACAAAGTGGAATTGAGGCAAATGGTCGGGTTATTATTGGTTACACTGCGTTTGCTTTATTGTAATAGTTTCGTTTATAACAAATTATTATGCAATAAATGCGCATTTTGCTTAATTTTGCATTGTTTCGACTCTACCAAAAATTGCTTATTTATTAGCTGCGTATTTCATTTGGCGTTCTTTCATTCTTTCTTTTTTTTTGTCTCGAGTTTTATGTTCCTGTTTAATGGGGCATAGATCAAATGCTTGGCCAAGATATATTGTTTTGAGAGCTACGTGCTACAGTTACAAATATAGATAAAGATACTACAGATACATGATGTATGAGGATATATGTAGATATATATGTATATATATTATGTTTCATGTGTGTTCGTTGCAGCTCTATTATTGAGCGCTGTGAAATGGTAAGGCACATTATGGTTATAGAATAGTGTATATAGTAGTCGTATTGTATATAAGTAGTAATTTCATGATTCCATTGATTGCTAATTGCGCTTTGAGTGTTTGAATAGTTTCTACAATTTGGTCGCAGCGATTTCAAGGTGTTTTTTTATACCTTGTGTATGTGTACTTTTTTTTTTGCTTTTTGTTTTTTTGTTTTGATGTGTGTATATAAATCGTAACAAAATGATTATAAAATTCGAATCCATTAAATGAAATGCTTGAAATATATTCTCATCAAAATCAGTTGAAATTTTTCAGTGTTTTGCGCTTCATTTGCATCTTATCAAAAATTCAATTTGGCCGCGGTGAATTAAATGTATACAAACATACATATCTCGATGTATATATATATCTGAATGTGGCAATTACTTGCGTTTAAAGCTAATGTGTGTGTGTGTGTGTTGAGTGTGTGTGTTTACACATACATAATATCCATCGTCTAGTGTATTTTTCTCAATGTTTTTAATTGACTGAGCAATGTGTATATTTAGCTTCGGCCCTCTGCCGCTGCACCGTTCACACCAACGTGCTGCGTCTCGCAATCTCTCTCTCTCTCTTTCTTGCTCGCTCCCTGTCTCCGCACTCGTTCTATTTGCATTTTATGCGAAATACAAAACAATAATAATCTTTAGTAAAAAAGAAAAATAAAAACTTAAATAACTAATAATCTTTCCAATTGATTGCCGCTCTTTTCTATCAACGTCTATTCCGCTAAGGCAGCCGCAGAGCAGCGCCACCGCCTGTGGCACCAACTGCTCCACTTGCCCCACCATTGCATTGCTGCTGCTGCTGTTGTTGTTGCTGCTGTTGGAGGCGCCTTCGTCAATCGTTGTACATGCCATCGACGAGGAAATCCATGCGTCTGTAATGACGCGTATGCCACAAGTCGCGGAAACGTCGATAGCCAATGATGAAGACCACAATGGCCAAGGGCACTGTCAGCATCACCGTCACCATGGGCACAATGTATTCGTTCTCACTGCGATTCGGCAAACTGCTGACCATCTCCTGCACTGGCTGCGTTATGGGATCTGATTTGATGATGGAAGCATCGACTGCACCGCTGGTTGCTGCTGCTCCTGCTGTTGTTGCTGCTCCTGCTGCCGCTGCTGAAGAAAGCTGTTGATCCTTTTCGCCGGCAATAGGCACATACATACTGACGGTAATCGTGGGCTTAGAGGGTCGCTTTGTGGTTGTAGTTGGTGTTGTTGTTGTGGTTGTCGTCGTTGTTGTTGTGGTTGTTGTTGATGAACTGCTAGTTGTTGTTGTTGTACTGCTGCTGTTGCTGCTTGGAGCCGCCGCTGTCGTCTTGTTTCTGCTGCTGCCGCTGCCGGCGATGTCGCTCTGCGAGACGCCTTCGGCCAGCGGTTTATCTGCCTTGTTTTTATTGCCTGTTATCGCAGTTGTTGCCACCTTCAGTGGTGTTGCTGTTGTTGTGGTCGTTGATGTTGTGCTGGTACTATTTGCTGTTGGATTTGCTGATGTGGCCGTATCCGTTTTGCTCACCTTGCGCGTCAACACCACCGTTGCATTATCCTTGCTGTTGTTGCCGTTGTCGGCCACTTGTGGCAACTTGAGCGGCGGCTGCTCTACGACGCCATTCACCACCTCCGGCTTAGTGCTACCACCTGTAATTGTTGTTGCATTATTCTTGTTATTCACAGCACTAAGCACTGTTGTGTTTGTGTTTGTTGGTGTTGTGACTTTGGGGACAGTCGAATTTCCGTTTGCAGCAGTCGCATTTCCATCGGCAAACACTTTTTGCGCTGTGAGCTGCATCAGCAACAGCAACAGCACCGGAAGCACATTCATTTTGGCTAACTTAATTCACAACGTGCTCGTTTTGTGCGGCGTCACAAATTATTTTATTTGGCAGCCGATTTCTTTTTGCTTCTGTCTGCTCTATGGGAAATACACTTGGTGGAGAGTTCAGTTATTGCAAGGCTGCACCGCGACTATCGATATGACGTGAAAGCTGTATCGATATGCACGTGAAAGTGAAAATACTCGCAATACAAACAAATTGGATTATTACTGTAATTTTGTGGTGTTATTTATGTGAAAACTGAATCATTTTTTCATGTTTCATATTATTTAAATTAGAAAATACGATGAAAATCAGCTGACTTTTCAACAGTAGCTTAGCTGCCATACTGGTACATCGATATCTTTGTTTGCCATCGATGTTGAGCAACAGCTGTACAAAAAAATACTAAAACAAAAAATACCTGTGCATTGCAGTCGAATTCGTTAAATTTAAATTAGAAAAATACGCGGTGCAGTTATTGTATGTCAATATCAATATGTATTGTATATTTTTAACGTACTTTGTATAATTTCTATAATTATTTTGTATTTTCTGGTTTATCTCTTCTGAGTGTTTTCTTTAGCTAATAATTATTTCCTTTTCCTTTTAATGATAAACATACTCAACCATTTAACTGATTCGTATGCCTAAAAGTTAGTTAATTGCTTTTTCAGAACAGCATAAAATGTAACTTTGTTTTTTTTTGTACGCTAAACAACATTATTGCACATGTTAGGATTAGAACATAGCCAAAAACTATGTATAAATTAAAAAATAAATTCCAGAGGATTTCCTTTTTCTCTGCTCTGCTCTCCAGCTGCTCCTCCTTGTCTAAAGCATTAGCTTATGGGGTGTGGAGGGGGGATTCTATGATGTCGTGTGATATGTTCGCCTCTTACTATATTGCTTGCAATGTGTGGTCGTGATAATTTGCTTTTTGCTTTCCATAATTTTGTAAGTACAGTTTTCTCGGTATTTAAAACATTAAAGCGGCACGTGCAGCGCTCGCTACACTCAATGTGGCATGATGATTTTGCTGTTGTTGTTGCTGCTGCTGCGGTTGTTGCTGTTGTTGTGGGTGATGCATGCTTGTCGTTGTTGTTCTGGCCACTGTGGGTGACTTTAATTCCTCCACTATAATGACGCCGTGCTCATCCACCATGTGATTCAAGAGTAAATTCTCAACCTGCTCATCGGACAGTAACTCTTTGGGTTCTGAGGATCTGTAAAGTAGTTGTTGTTCTTTGTTGTAGTTGTTAAGTGTTTACACAAAACAAAAGAGATAGTGAAAGTAACAACAAATGAGCAGCAAGATACAGGTGTGTGTGCGTGAGTGTGAAAGTAATGGAAGATGTTATGAAATGCGTGAAAGAAAGACAAAGATAGCATGAGCGATAAAAAAGCGTAGTTTGAGAGTGTGAATGAATGTGAAAAGGATCGAAAAGTGAGAAAATGAGTAATGAGAAACGGGCACACTAAATGCAGATCCATGAAATAACTGCCAATCAATTATCGAATGTGATTACTGTGAAGCAAAAAGCTTTAGAAAATGCATTAATTAGTATGTAAACACTTTTTGGAAGGTATTTCATGGCTCAGCAAGATACACACAACATACAATTAAAAAGTATTTGCAGTACATACAAATTTTGAGAGTAGATTTTTGATTTGAAAATTTTGTTTGTTTTTTTGTATTTAGTAGAAGCGTGCGTGCGTGCAATGCAGTTTGTTGTAGTAGTAGTAGTAGTTGTTGTTGTTGCTGTTGTAGTTGTAGTTGTAGTTGTGGTAGTGATGGAATGTGTTTCAAAGAGCAAAGGACCAAATCAAAGCAGCCAATTCTTATGGTATTTTTTTTGTTTTGTTTTTTGATCGAGCATTTAGGAATTTAGTTAATTGCAGTAGTTGCTTATTAGTTGTAGTTTGTTGTTTTGTATAGCTGATATTACTAGTCTTTAGTTTTTTTGTTTTCTTTTTTTTTTTTTAGGTGGGTGCAGTTTGAATTTTGAATTGCAGTTTAGCAGTTATCGGACTATCGATTGATCGATGAACGATTATTAGCTGGTCGCTTGTCGCTGTGGGCGTCGTTATTTTAATTGAACTATCAAATGAGCTTTGTCAGACGATTCTGCAGCGTGCACAGGAGGCCGCCGCCGCTGCCTCCGCTGCTACTGCCGCCTCCGCTGCGACCATTGCCATCTACTGACCTGCTAAATGAAAAGAAATCGCCGGCGCTGCTGCTGCTGCTGTTCGTCGCTGATGCCGTCGTCGTTGCGTGCGTCGCAGCCGCCGCCGCCGTCGCTGCTGTTGCTGCCGCAGAGCTGTTGTCCAGCAACGCATCCGCCTCGCCAGCACCCTCGTTGGCCATTTCGGACTCACTGTTGCGCCGCTCCAGACTGCGTCCGACCCGCTGAAAGCCATAGCTAAACACATCCTTCACCTTGTCGCCCGCATCGATCAGCAGATCGAGACTCTGCCGCCGTCCGCTGCTCTTGAAGCTGTTCGAACGTGACAGCCATTGGCTCAAGCTCTGCTTGCGACTCATCTGTTGCTGCCCGCTTCCAAATCCCGTGACGCTGTCATCCTGGAATATGGTGGTGCACGTCACCTTGCGCTTTGGCTCATCCGACGAGGACGTCGAGTGCTGGGACTGCGCATCCGCCTCGAGGTTGCCGCCCAGGCCATAGCCCAGTCCAGAGCCACCGCCTAGGCCGCAACCACCGCCACCGAGGCCGCCAGCGCCATCCAGGCCATGCTGCTCCAGCAGCGATTGATTCGAGTAACTGGAGCTGGTGCTGTCCGAGTGCGAGAGTCGAATCTCCGTCCACTGATCGATATCATTGTCCGCCGGCGGCGCCGTTGCCGCTGCCGTCGATGTCGATGCCGAGACGGAGGCAGAGATGGAGGAGCTGCCGGATTCGGAGCGCGGCTTGATATCGTATGGCGCATGCAAACCCTGCGCCTGGGCAAACAGATTATTGTCGCCATCGGTGGCACTGGTGCTCGCCGATTTGTGCATCCCGCCAGCCAGCTTCTGAGGGAACGTTAGCACTGCCTCAAAGTCATGCAACAGATGGGGGCAATCATGCGGATCCGCTTGACGTTGACGCGGCGAACTGCAGCCGCTGCTTAGACGCTCCGGCATGCTGAGATATTCCTCGTCCTCCGGTTCCTGTTCCTCTTGCTGTGGCTCCGAGATCAACTGCTGCTCCACGCCGACGGCTGCTGCGGCGGTGAGTGCATCCACAGCATCCACCTGACGCAACATGGCCTCGTAGTTGAGCAGATTGTTGCGCTGCTGTCGCTGGCGGTGAATGTCCTCGGAGATCTGCTCGAGATTCTTCAGCGCCTCGTTGTAGGTCAACTTGGCGGCACTGACCTTCGCCTCCAGATCGTTGACGCGCAGCTTTTGTGCCTTCAGAAGTCCATTGTAGTTGGCTCGCGTCTCGTAGTACGGTCTGCGCATTGTGTGGCATTTGGAACGGATTTGGATTAGTGGGCGTGTCAAGGCGGCTGGTGAGGCATACTCACGAGCACTGGGTACAATACAAAGCGTGCAATATGCTAAGGTATCTCAACAAAAGTAAATTGCGCCTCAGCTGCAATCTATGGAACCGAAAATGAAAACAAACAAAAATGTGGAAAAGATACAAAAACAGAGGAAACTAAAGAGAGAACCAAACCAAACCAAATCGAACCGAACCGATAGTTAATCGCAGCAAATAACCAGACTAAACTAAAGACTTATAGGAGAATCGAAATCGCAGCGATGGAACCGATCGAAAGACATATAACCTGGCAGACAATTAGGAAATTTCTATGAAATATCAGTCAGCTAAAGAAATCTCTTTCGTTCCCCGACATATAGTCAACATATTTTAAGGAAGTAAAGTATGTTAAAGTTGAGATAGAAACAGATAGTTTTTAAGCAAATTTTCAAGGTACTAAAGAAGTTTCACTTATGAACGTTGTATGCAAAAGCTTGATTGAATTATTTAATCTTATAAGCTATGAAATCTCGAGATCTTTAAAAGTTGAACAAACCTGACTAAGCACGAATAGCTTGCAACTATATACATATGTTAGATAAAGATTCCCTGAAAGCTATATAGCTACATAACTTTGCAATGGTTTGTCAGACATAATCTACGTAATAGTTAATTTTAAATTTTACTTCTCGCGTTTTTACGTAGTCGTTCAAAATTAATGAAGGGATCTTTGTGGATATATATACTATATCAAATTGACGAGACAAAGACTATTAATATGGAAAGTTAATAATATTTAGATTAGGCAGTATATATAATAAGATATGTAGTATACCACATAAGATAATAGGACTCCTATATTTTGTAATATGAATAGGTATAAATATCGGGCAGTTCACTTATCTATCCCGCATTTCTTGAATCCCCAACGAAAGGTAATATACAATTGCGTAAATGATGTTTAAGTTTAAAATATCGGATACATTGAAACTATCCTTCCCTACTTCTGTTTAAGGATGTCCCCTACATACCATTATCATACTAATTGTACCTTCCTCAAAGGTATAGATAGGCTAAGACTCATTTCTAATCACCCCGCCTTCTCCTGACTCCAAAAGTTAATTAGATTGTCTGCCAGGTCATGCGACTAAAGATCAAGGACATGCGAAAGTTAAGAAGTAGAGTATCCCGGAAAGCAGGTGGATCCGGAAGCGAGTTACCTGGAGGCACGCAACGCCTGCTTCAGTTGACCCTGCAGCTTGCCCACACGATTGTTGGCCACCTCGAGCTTCAGTTGGCACATCTTGAGGGCGTTGCGAGTGTCGCTGACCTCGAGCTGCGACTGATTCACTTTGCTCGCCGCATGACTGAGCATCTCCTGGCAGGCGGTGTCCAGCGTGGACTTCTCGCCGAGTCCCTGCTCCGCCAGATAGACCATCTCCTTGGCGGCGGCATGAATGGACTTGGCCTTCTCATGGTTCGAGGCCGCCAACTGTGTCTCCTTGGCCAGCTGGGCGGCATAGATGCGCGACTCATAGTACGGCTTGGCGGCGTCAATGGAGTTGCCCAGTTTGTGGGCAGCGGCCTTGATGCGGACGACGCTCTCGGCGAGCAGACGCTTGAATTCGCACTTGGACTCCTTTAAAATGGATTATGTAAAGTGGGAGAGTGAGTGAGGTAGCGTTAGACAGCGACAGAGAGAGAAAGAGAGAGAGTGCGATTGCAAACAAAAATCGATAACTCACATCAAGCTCCACTTCGTATTTGTTGATATTGTCTGTTGCCGTGTTCAGCTTCTCCAGCTCAATCTGCAAGGTGTGAGGGAGAGGGGGAGATTATCAAAATGCATTGCAAACACACACACAGACACAAACATTACTGTAAGCTCACACATACCTGGACACGCGGATCCACGGGCGTATTGCTTTCCGTTGACATGGTCAAAAATTCGTTGGATACGCTTTTCTCACTCGAGAGTCGTGAATGAAAGTCGAATGGAAATTCGATTGTCTATCGTATCACTTGGCCGTCATTGTGCATGCAGTTGTTCTTCGTATTCTTTTTGCGCGTCTATTAAAATGCTTGCTTAACTCTTTACGATTTAACTGTGTCAATTTTCGTTGCCATCAAATAGAAAATTAAGCGCAGCAGTTATTAGTTGAAAAAGCTTTTTAGACAGCAGCAGCAGTAGCAACAACAATGCGTACACACATAACGATGACAACACAGGCGCAGCTTTTTGCCAAATGAGAAAAAAGCGTCCCAGCTGACCAAGTATTCTGCACATTAGGCACACACACACTGTAAAACTTTGCAGGCATCTTAAATTTTGTAAGCAGTTTGCCACATACATATTAGATGTTCAGATTAACAAAGACTGACACGTACTGCTTAATTTATATGCATATGCATTTATTGAAATTCATCCAATAACTGAAAAATATATTAGAGTGTTGTAACTTCGTTGTTAGCTTTCCTTTTTCCTAGCTTGTTATTATGATTGTTGTTGTTTTTGCTATATACAACCACCTAACGCAGACGACTAGCGCCCGCTAGCGGCAGCTTTTCAAAGTGCTTTCCCGCAACCGTTGCTAGCAGTCTGGCAGCACTACATTAAGTGTGGCCGCAGTTATGTGAAAGCATTTTAAATGCATAATAAACCAGTTAAAATTTTTAAACAATACAAATAATTTAAAGCAGTGTCAATAATATAACACAATATGATGCGATTGAAATTCGAGTTGCCATTACAAGATGCTAGTCAGATATTTTGAATGTATTTTTTTTGTTGGAGTGCGCCAGGCACTTTTGGTATTTTGGGGCGTTGCGCTTGCAATCACATTGCGCTAACGTTCGAGTTGTTAGTCTTCATTTTGTTTGTGTTGCGCGCGGTTCTCGTGTCGCACTCCAATTTTAGTGCTACGACCGACTCCGACTGTTGTGTGTTGTCTCAACTGAAGAACATAACTACTAACAAGAAAATATACAAATTAAAAGCAAGCGCACATTAACATAACAAATATTCGTTAAAAAGCAAATAATGCGTTAGCCAAAGTAAGGAGCACAAAACATCTTACGAGTGTTTTGTTATCTTCTAGATTGTTTTCTTTTTTTTCGGTTCTTGTGTCTGCTGTGCAGTTTGTGGTGCTTCTTAGCTTTTTTGTTGTTTCTTTTTTTTAATATTTTTGTTGTTGTTGTTGGGAGATGCGCGCGCGCAACTAAAAAGGCATCAAAATAATAAAACGTAAGCCTGGCCAACAAACATAATATAAAACCCAATTCAATAATTTTCAAGTTGCGCGTAAACAAAAAACCAAAAAGCCAAAAGGAAAAAAAACGATGTACAAAAATCTACAATAGCAACAACTGCAAGCGGCGCTCGTTCTTGTTGTTGTTGGTTTTATCTTGCAGCAAGTGACGGCAGCAGCAGCAGAGACGTTTACGGCGACGTCGGCAGCGCATTGTCTTGTTGTCTGCGTCGTCTTAACTCGTTTTCCTCTTAGTTTTGTCTCTTCTATCGCCCGTTGTCGGTGTCTCTGTTTGTGTTTCGGTTTCTTCTCTTTTTGTGTTTTTTTTTTTGTTGGTGTGTGATTTTGGAAAATTCGATTTCTGCTGCAGGCGGCGCTGTTGACGCTGACGCAAGCGCAAACTTTGAGCCCGCCCTTCTCCTTCTCCTTCTTGTCTTGTCCGCTTCCGTTTGCATGTGTCTGTGTGTTTAATTAAAAGCTAAAACTTTCAATTAGGATAACAGACATTTTAGTCTCGCTGCTTGTTGTTGTTGTTGCTGTACATTTTGTCTTATTCGAGTTTCCTCTTGCAGCATTGCAATTTACCGTTATCGTTCATCGTTCTACCAACAAACAACAAAAACCGGAAAATAGAAAACAACAAAACCAAAAGCGGTGTTAACTTTCATCGCAACGTCTTCGTTTGCTCCCTAGGTAAGTTTCTAATATTTATACACAGATATAGTACAATATTATTTTTTTTTTATTTATATTTCTATTTCCCCCCTATTTGTTTGGGCTTTTCATTCTGATGTTGTGTATGATAAGCGTCTTATCATACGATTCTTATTGGATACTCAATCTCTTGTGCTCGCGCTCTATTCACACATTTGCTTGCTCAATAGGGATTAACTTGTGTGTAAGAGAGAATCTGCTGCAGACAAAGCTTTCAGATTGCATGGCTTGCTGAGTGTGTAAGTGCGAGTGAAAGGAACTCAAACCATTCTCAGACATCCCTTGTACCGATCACAAGCATCTCACACACACACAGAGATGCGACCAAGTAATGCTTTCCAATAGCATGCAAAAACAACTGACTTTGCATATCTCTCTTTCTCTCTCTCTCTCTCTGAGTAGTGCAAGCTTTGTTGGCTTCCTTGACACTCTCTTTTAAAAGCACTGTCGGCATCTTTGGCGAGATGATCATTTGATTTATTTACGCACACAAATGCAGATGCATATGTTGTAGAAGAAACACATTTGTTTGTTATTTTTAAATGGCTGATGTTGGCTTTCGGCTCCAGTGACTTCGGCTTCCTCTGATTAGCGTTCGCTCTTGGCTGTGACAGCACCCGAAAATAGATCAAAGGCGGCAAGCGAAACTGCAACTGAGAGTAAGTGAAACCGGCTCCCCCCAAAACTCCGTTTCTCCCTTTTTCCCCTCTCGCATTCCAAACTGTAAACTTAAAAATTGTTTATGTGTTGTGTTGTGTCTAGGCAATGCATCAGACTTTTGTCTGACAATTTTCACACGCATTTCTTACACACACTCACGCAATACATTTGCAGCTGCTTTTGCACACAGCGTGGGAGAAATGAAGCTTGCTCTCTTCACTACTACAGCACTCACCGACTCTCCACTCTTCACTCTCCACTAGTCAGTCGTTAGCTGGCATGTGATGCATTTTTTTTGCTGCTGTTGTTGTTGTTGGTGCTGTGTGTGGACAAGTGCATAAATATTGCAGATGCGAGTTGTATTTGTATTTGTATTTGTATTTGCGTGCACAAAGGTCACGATGGTGCATTTCACTTTGGAGTTCAAGGGTAAACAAGTGGGTCGTGGGTCGCCTGCGTGGTCTATGATGATGGTCTATGCCACTCCTCCGCTGTGCTTTCGATGAACTTTCGCAACGGGAAGCATCGCTTATGTTATATGTGTGTACTATATTTAAACTTTTGCAAAACTGTTAAACTTAATGACCAGAGATGCATGCAGAGAAGACATTTATACCGAGGTCCTTGCTATGAATCTTTGAGTCCAATTTATGTATCCATTGTATGTAGCTATTTATATTGTCCCTCGTATGTATCCGAATCTAGAAAATTGGCAAACAGTTTTTCTACAACTTTTAGTATAAAATATATAGTGATCGATGATGAGTTTTCGTCTGAAAGAGTTTTCTGTAATATTAGCTTAGATATTTATATTATTGTTACATTTATGTAAATTAAAAGCCAATAATTTAAAAACTTTACTTAAATCGTGTAATGTAAAGTTTATCAATAGCAAACTTAAAAAACAACTTTAATTTTCATTTGAACTTTTGTAATAAAAAATGGTTTATTCAAATGAAAGAAATCAGAGTTGAAAAATATTTGAAATGGTAATAATATACTAAAGAATTATAATTATAATAATAAACTAAAATAATAGAACTTTTCATAAATATTTTCATAGCAAACTTTCTTGGATCCGGTTTCCAATACTTATTTTTCTATGGGTAATACTTTATTTTATTACTCACTGATTTAAATCATTTAATAATTTTACAATTCAAACAATATATTCGAAATACATAATTGTTTAAAGTAATATTTTACATTTATGAAATGTGCATTTTTTTTTTGGTAATTTAAGCTTTTTACCATTTTATATATTTTTACTATATTTAGAATATTTTAATAGATCTTTGTTTAATATATGTACAATTCTTTTTTAGAAATTAAAGTAAAAAAAAGTAGAAATAAAAGTAAACATTTGAAATTAGCTAAGCAGCATTTAATCACATAAATCATGAATAAAAATTATATTTATTATAGTTGTAATTACAAATATGAGAGTGAGTAGTTTAGTGTAGCTTGCATAAATTTGTGCAATTTGTATGTTTAAGTCATAAATACTTTTGCAATTGGGTGCTGCAATAAAATGTTATTGCAACGAATGCAATTATTAATATTAATTAAATTTTATAACACATTTGCGCATTTGCAATTAGTTGTTGCAAATTGCATGCAGTGTGACCAGGCAAATAGATTGTCTAAGCAGCAGCATTTTCCTTTGCCACACACACACGCACACACACATACACATATGTAGACACTATAGTGTGGCTCCTCTTGCAACCATCATCACTTGCCACATGGCTGTGTATCTCTTGCTTCGACACTTTGCGCCGCTGGAGGCATTCTAGCTGACGCGCTAAAGTGCCAGTTGCAAGTTGCAAGTTGCCGGTTGCCGGTTGCCGCTTGCCGCTTGCCACTGCAACATCATTACATCGTGATGATGCGCATCTGCAGCATCAGCAGCGACAACAATAACTTCATCATCATCATAATGAGCAAGTTGCATTGCATTTGCAGCGGTTCAATGAACTGTGACCGCATTCCTCCTCCTCTTGTTGTTGCTGCTGCTGCTGTTGTTGTTGTTGTTGTTGCACGCATTGCAAATTCAGACAAAGCTCTGTTCGCTTAGAGCAGCGACGCCGACGCCGACAACACACAACTTTATAACGCGCTGCAACGCAGAATGTAATTGCAACTTTTATATGCACCCAATTTCCCCCCATTTTGTGTGTGTGTGTGTGTGTGTGTGTTGCAACAACCCTCACGCCTCTCACTCCTACACAGCTGCATCATCGGTGTGGTCTGTGTGGCTGCCACACAGCTGAATGCTGCTGCAACAATCGCTGATCTTGGGATCTATGGCGGCGCCAAGAATTTCCTTGAGTTTGCCAACTCAATTATGGCCAAAGATTTTAATCGACTTTGCCGTTTATTTAATTGATTTTTCTCTTTTGTTTCGCTGCATTATAAAGAAGGCTGACACCACAGACTAAGTGGGGGTGTAGAGGGTGTAGGGTGTTGAGGGGGGAAAAGACGATGACACAGGTGACGACGATGAAGTTGACGACGTTCAAGTCAAAGTCGAGGAACGTGACATGCATGCAAATTGCAAACGATGATTGAAACACCTGAACTGGAACTTGAACTAAACTAAAATGCCTCTGTGTGTGTGTGTGTTCATGTGTATGTGTGTGTGTGTGTGTGTAGTGAGGGTGTCCGTGTCACTTGCCACAATTGAATCACAAAGGAATTACTCGCATTCTTACCGATATCCGATAGCACGCCACAAACGCACATATTTCGCATTGTTTTTACTTTGTGTTTGACACAAGCTAATATTGAAAACAGTTAATATCTTGTATTCCTACGATTCCGGTTATAGAGCACATAATCTTGGATCGAAATAAAGAGTAAATCACATTTTATGTCGTAAAGCGATCAAGTTGAGTTTACCAGAGGGAATATCACAGAAAATGTAATTGCTGTTTACTTTAACAGACATTTTGTATATAGACTTTATATTATTATATATGTACTTCATTTTCGCTAGATCATTCTACTACTTACTATAACCGAAAATATTCAAAGACAGAACTTATCTCTTGCAAGATTTTGAAATGGAAATTTCTTTATATAAAGTATTGGTCACACTGTTAACTGACATATTCAGTTACTCAATTATAATTGGAAACATTATAAATTCTATTAATTAATTAATAAATTAATATAGTTATTAATCAATTCATCGATCACTAAAATGTCTACTTGATATAATTAGTTTAGTTTTAGAGTTATATTTTGTGTATCAACGAGTTAAAATTTGAATTTTAACACCTTGAACTTGAACATCTCAATTTGAGAGAAAACTTAATAGATACTTAGGTAAATGACTTAATCATATAGGTTAGCGCACATCTTAATAATTATAGGTTTTATTCGTTACAGTAATAATTATTGTTTGCCGTCATAATTGCTTAACCGAGTTCAAAGTTTTATTTCTATGATAAAAATAGCTGCCTTTGGGATTCTGTTAATAATTAGAATTGTTTGTAAATACAAATTTAGAGTTTCAGTTATACTTGCGTTTAATTTGTATTGTTATGGTTGTTATTATTATTTATATGGTTACAAATATGAAAAGTAAACAAATGATTGATATGCATTTTGCTTTTTATTATGCAGAATTTTATTAATAATGAGTTTCGAACATAGTTCAGAAAAGAATTTCTACATTTTCATATTATATGTTAATTGTATCCATAATTAATCTGTGCAAAAATTCAAATGTATTTTCTCTCGAACATTTCTCAGGAATCGTGCGATTCTCATAATAATTCGATTATTTTATATATTTATATTTATTCGATTCTGACAATATTAGTTTTGAATACTTTGACCTTTCTACTTGAACAGATTATTTGAATAAAAGATGAGATGACATAATATAATATTTAATTAAAGAAAAGCGTTTTTACAAAAATTAAAAAAAAAAAATTAGATTTGAGGTAAAATATTTAAATTTTACAAGAAACAATCTTTATATTGTATAGAATAATATAATAATAGATTTTTAAGACGAAAGGAAGAAACAAATGCTAGAAAGCATTTATAATTTCGAAATTGTATTTATTGTATTTGGATATAATAAAGTTTCCGAATATTATGTATTAAACTCGAAGCTGCGAACATTAAAATTATAATGAAAATCAGATTAAGAAGTCGAGTGTCCAGGAACAACCTTTGCACTCGATCGATAATCAGCTGAAGAGCTGTAAAACAAATGTTAATATAAAAAAACAAAAGAAAGAAAAGTTTGATGTGATCTTAATGATCGCGGCGATGACACATCAACGAGTAACGATCGCTTGATCGAGGTGCTGCTTGGCACCTGTGGCAAAACTGGCAGCTTGCCACGTGGCATGAGGATGAGGTGTGGCATGCCTCATGCCGCATGCGTCTCATCGCAGCCGCTGGCGGCTATCAATTCGTTTGCTGTACGCAAGTCGAGCAATTAAGCATTTTTAAGATAGCCAAGTTGACACAACGATCGAGCGAGCGAGTGAGTGAGATGGCTATACAGAAGGAGTCGCCACTTGGGCGGGGCCAATGAGGTGTGTCGAGGGAGGCGAAGGAGGAGGGGCAGCGGGGCAGACAAACTGGTTCTCTGTGCTCGCTTTGGTTTGCATGCCACCCAACGAAGCAACGTGCAGT
Source organism: Drosophila nasuta (assembly GCF_023558535.2). Lineage (NCBI taxonomy): Eukaryota > Metazoa > Arthropoda > Insecta > Diptera > Drosophilidae > Drosophila > Drosophila nasuta. The sequence goes on along the minus strand of NC_083459.1, from coordinate 11,454,902 downwards.
AGCGTTAAAGGCGCAGCGCGGGGGCAACTTGGAATCTTATTTGGGTCGCCAGATTGTTGCCGCAGTTGCAGTTGTTGTTGTTGTTGCTGCTGCTGGCGTTACTTGTACGCTGTGTGCGTTTCAATTGATTTCTAATTAACCAAAAGCATTTGGCATAGTTTTTATTTAGTATTTTTTTGTCGTTTCGTTCTCTTGTTGCTGTCTTCGCCTTCAGCCCAAAAGCACGCCCAAGTTGCACGTGTCTCTCTGTGTGTGTGTGTGTGTGTGTGTGTGTGGGGCATGCACTTGATCCGCTTCCGCTGAAGGTGCCACCACAGTTGACCCAATCACACACGTGCCTCACGTGGGCGTGCGTCTCTCTTTCGGCTTTCAGCTTTCGGCTTTTCTTTGGTTTTGTGTTTTTGAATTTGTAGGTCAAGCGTCGTTTTGTCGGCTTTCGTTTGGCTGGTGTAGGAGGCGCCACCAAGATGCAGATAATGTTGAGCTGCCTTTTCAGCTTGCCTCAGCTTGCGGCTTTATTAATTGCGGCCACAATTAAGCGCCGCCAAACGTTACAAAGTGAGAAAGAGAGAGATAGAGAGAGAGAGAGAGACAAACGGACAGACGCCCATTCAAGTCAATTAGCTTTATGTAGGCGCAAAAATTAATTTGTTTGCCGCCAAATGTGGCAGAGTGACTGCAAATAGGCAAACCAGCAAATCAGAGAAGCAACGACTCACACACACACACACACACACACACACACATCCACACTGTGCTTGCAAGAAATTAACTGCGCCTCGAAATTCATTCGAAGCACAGCTACAACAACAACAACAAAAATCAACTTCACAACGAAGCTTTAATGCCCTTTTGACAATAAATTATCGCATCCTTCAACCAATTTCGAATTTATCGATCGCTTTTCCTGCCTCTAAATTCCTATTTATCGCGTGACTTTGGCCACTCAATAATAATGTGCACAACTCCCATTTTATTCTTGATGTACTTTAAATATTGCAACAGCGTCGTGCAGAATAGAAAGCAGCACATACAATTTTGTGTTTAACGCAGATGTGAATTTTGTCGAGTGGAAACGCGTTGGATTTTAGGCGCCGAGAATAGCATTTGCTATGGAAACGCGTTGTTTGACCTTTTGCTGCTGCTGCAGTGTGGATTACTGTAATCGATACTATCGATATGTTATTTTTAGTCTGCGCTTACGCTTTATTTCATTTATGCGCTGCGCTTTTGCTGCAAAGTTGAGATGCTATCTGGCGAAAGGTTATATTATCGATCTAATTGCTGCTATATTTCGGAATCTCTGATTTGAGTGTTATGAAAGGCGTTAAGGAGTTCGCCCATATTCTCAGTACTATCGATAACATAATGTTAATTAATAGATATGCAAGGAAATCTTCCACTACGAACACTTCTGCTAAGTAGATAATCCTTTTAGCGAACATTATCTATCTATTCGGTATAGTTCTTAAAGTAATTGCATCTCTATTGAGCGGACACCTCCCTTGGACGGCCATGAGTGTCCAGTCATTGCATATTATTTCATTAGATTTTATTTTATTAAACCAGTTTGCTTATTCTTATATGGCAAATATGTTATTGCAATCGATACTATCGATATACTTTAGTGAAACTCTTTACTGCGAAGTTTAGACGCTGTCTGTTTGCAAAGGTATATATTATCGAAAAATTTGACTTTCAATTTGGGAATTTTTAATTTGTTTATTGTATAAAGTGTTCAAAAGTCATTTGGATATACTTTACCATCGATTATTTGCAGCTATGTTTACTATCGATATATTTGCATTACGTTGCAGAACTGTAATTAATATCTAACCAACTTAGCATCTCAAGCCAGTTATCTGTTTAATGTCTTAATCATCGTTGCAGTTAGAATAGAATGATAAATATAGTGGGATTAAGTTAAATTGCTTTGTAAGCGATGTCAGACCTTCAACTGCCTGTTGCAAACAACGTAACAAAGTTTGAATGCCCCTTGGGCCACAGGCTGAGTTCGGTTGAGCTGCGCTTAACCGAAACAGTAACAGAATCCGAAACCGAACTGAACTGAACTCGACGCAACTCCAGCGGAATGCGCTGGCAATTAAAATGAACTCACGCTGGCAACCCTGACAAAGACATGCCGCCAGTTGGACAGACGCCATTTGGTTGGCATGGACTTTAAATGCAATTGCAACTGTTTGCGAGTTGGTGGAGAGAAGCAAAAGTGCAATAGAAAATCGCTGAGTCAAGCGGCCAAACAACAACAACAACAACAACAGCGAACACCAACTTGCACTACAAAGCGCGCGCATCGATTTAAAAAATGTACGCGCAGTCAACGTCGACGTCGACTGAGACTGCGACGTCAGCGTCGCTGTTGCGCACGCGTAACAAATTTGTAATGTTCGCGCCGTTGATGAAACTTGGTTTGCTGTTGTTGTTGGTGTAGTTGTTGTTGCTGTAACAAATTAATGAAAAGCGAGTTGCCAGCAAGTCGACTCTGGAATGCACTCAGTAGACTATCGATAGACAACTATCGATTTTTCCTAGTGATGATGCAGCCTGCGGAAAGTGCTAACTCCCAAATTGAAAACTTTAAGTTAAGAGTATACTCGATATTATCTACAAAACACTTTCGGAAGTGCATTTTGCAGAAAACTATCGATGGATAGCTATCGATCGTTGCTAGTGATGGCAAAATCACAAAAGTACTGTCACCAACTTCATAAGCAGTCATGCGATCGATTAAGATTATCTACAGAAGGCGGTTGAAAGAGTAGAATTCATTCTGTAATGCACTTCACAAGCAGCAAACTATCGATAGTCAGTTATCGATTGTTGCTAGTGATAGCAAAATAAAAGTAAACTGTGACCAACTCCATTAACAGTAATTTAAATAACTTACAGAATGTAGTTGGATACTGAAATGCAGTTCGCAGCTAGCAAACTATCGATAATGAGATATCGATTGTTGCCAATGATGGCACAGTGAGTAAAAACTGTCAACTACTCTCGAAATTTGCAGGCTTTTATGCTTTATCTTTTGTACTCGATCGATATTAACTGTAGAAGTCGGTTGGGATCGTTAAGATTGTTTGGCTGGCCAAGTTCACTTCAGTTCAGTTTAGTTCAGTTGAGAATTCCACTTGTCAAGTGGCTGTCAAAACTTGAGCAGAGATTTTTTCAAGTGGTTTTGAGTTTGTTTTGACAACTATATTTCAATTACTTGAAATATGCTGCAGCCTTTCGCTTGCCTCTTTTTGTTTTTGGTTGGTTGGTTTGAATGCGGCCGTTTAGCAATTACGCTGAGTGTGTGTGTACTTCATCTTTTGTGTGTTGTGTGCTAATGTGTCTTAACAAGATTAACATCATCATGACGCGAGATGATCATCATTGAAAATTGAAAACTGGCTGCCAGGCCACGTCTGGTCAGCGATCAATCAAAGCAGCCAATCAATCATCAAGCCTGCGAGCGAGAGAGCGAGAGAGAAAGAAAGCAAGCAAAGGAAGGAGATGAGATGTACAACAAATATGTGTGTGTGGCTGCAACACAGTCTGACAGCCATTTGACATGCAGTGAAATTGTATTTGTTAATGCCACAATTAGCAACATCACAACAGCAACAAGTGCCGTCAGATTGAAGCAGCTCGCAGACAAACAATTAACACGCCATTTGTATTGCTGCGTTATGAAGCCGAAGTCTCAACTCGACTCGACTCGATTCGAATCGAATCGCTTCGACTGCCTTCTGGACAGCACTTCAGTTGGTCTTCCATCTCGAATCTCGAACACAATTTGGCCGCACTTTATCAGCCATTGTCCAACACTTGAAGCTGTCGAATGCTTTTGGCCCTTTTGCTGCTGTTTGTTAAACACTCGATGACGTGAGCTCCGCCTTCTCCTCTTCCACCTCCTCCTCTACCTTCCGCATTAGCTATATATGTAGGTCACGGAAGGTGCAAAAAGGATCTGTATTGCAAATAGTTAGCTGAGAATTGATGACAGCAGCATTTGCATTGGAATCGATACACACACAAATACACAAATGATTGATTGACTGCTCCATTCACAGCTGAGTCAGTTGAATTTCAGCAAATATTTCACGCGCTTATTGCTTTCAACTCTGAGACAGTTTGTTAAATACATTCTATATTCGATTATATAATCATTGATCATAATATTCAAATGGGCAAACTGTTGACAATTCAATTTGCATATATTGAAAATACTTTCAGTTGATTAAATCAAAATCAGTTAAATTCTAGCAGAGTATTTATCGATCATTAGCAGATTTGATTCAGCAATATCTGTCGTGTTATTGTTTCTTAAGCCAATGCGGCGACAATTTGGCAGTCTCCGATCCGTTTAAGCAACGACAATTATGACATTTAAGCGGCCAACGGTTAGCTGGAAATCGTTTTTCAACAAGAATCGCTGTCAGTTTATTGCATTTATGAAGTAAGCAAATAACAATAAACAAAACAACATCAGCACGTCGAACGTGGAACGTCGAACGCGGCTTTTAAAGCCACATACAAATTGATTAATTAAAATGAGTTTCGTTCTCTTCTCACGAATATATTTTGTTTGTTTGCTTTTAATGAGCTGCGCCGTGCGGTAAATTCGGGGGGAAGAGGGTCGAGGGTCTTCGGGGGCACTTTGTGTGCGCAACAAATTAGCGACAACGTTGACAATAAAAAAAAAAAACAAAAATGAAATACAGAAACAAAACAAAAAAAAAAACAAGCATACATATGCTTCCATTTAGGAATAAGTGTCGTATACTTACTCTTTCTGACAAACACACATCCATCATATCGTCACTTCACATCGTAATCAGTCAGTTTACTTAGTTTCCTGGTCTTAGCTCATAGCCATATACAAATTTGACACTTACAACATCAGGGGAATCACAATGAGCTCAATATATTGTACATACATCAATTCTGAATTGTAATTAATTTTGTTTTATTTAGTATAAAAGGATTATTTTTGATGTTTGTTGCAGTTGTGACAATTAAAATAAATGATGAATTCAAATCGCTCTAATATAATTGATAGTTTCATCATTACTATTGATATTTCTACTCAATACTATTAAGAATATTAACGAGGATTATTTTTAAATTTAAATTTCGGCAATTTTCATTTTTAAATGATTCATCACACAAAATGATAAGGCTGTAAATTAATCAATTGTATTTGTTTCCTATTATTATTGATAGTTCCATTTAATACACAAAAGGCTCAAATTAAAATTGCTTTGCAATTCGAACTTATTTATCACTAAAGCTCTATAGTAATCGATTGTATTTTGTATTAGTTTATTACTATTGATAATTTTATTTAATACTAATAAGAATACTAATAGTATCGATTATTGCAATTTATTGCACAAATAAATCTTCATTATAGTATTATCGTAATAAATTATATAGTTATATTATACTGTGGTATAAACAAATCTTGCTCTTCAGCGGTTTATTATGGTAATAAAATTCATTGTACTGATGATGTTGTATTATCTATGAAATGAACTGTTAACAGCTATTTATTGACTTAATATATTTTGTTTTAATTTCAATTCTGTAATATAAATAAATTCAACTCTTGAGCCATTTATTACTGCCATTAAATCGAGAAGTATTATATTCAGTAATGGGAACTAAGAATTTAACGTATTTTATTGAAAAGGTAAACTTTTTAATAGTATGGCATAAACTATCCTCAATCTTCAGTAATTTACATATATTGTATAATATATTCTATATAATATATTTTTTAAAAACTCTGTTGATGCAGATTTATTGACGTGCCTAAGAAATTAGCTATTAGCAACTATTTATTGATTTAATCTCTTTTATTTGTATGCTAAAATATTTAATACTTTGGTCTGAACAAGTCTATCTCTGCAGTCATTTATGATTTGATATTCATTAATATCGCTGCCGATGAAGTTTTATTGAAGTATTTCAGAAATTAGCTATTAGTGGCTATTTATTGATTTAATCTCTTTTATTTAATTATACTAATGCTGGGATGGGAAAGCAGCAACAAAGCTGCGATCGATTGGCTGATGTCAGTGAACTCCGCATTGGCAACAAAATGGCGGACAGTTGACTTCCGGCTGAGCTAAAATGGCTGCCTCCAACTTGGTGTTGTCGTTGGTTCGTCTGCTGTGCTCTGAGTATGTGTGTGTGTGTGTGTGTGTGTGTGTGTAAAATAATAACACTGCATTGCAATGACGCAAAATGGTCGTCGCTAGAGACTTGGACATGGACATAGACATGGACATGGTAATGCATAAACAACCTGCCGTAAACCCAACGCCCTAAAGCCACGCCCCCATAGCTTAGTCCTATGCAGTCGGCAGTCGACAGTTGGTAGTTGGCAGTTAGCAATCCCATGGCAAGTGTCTTCCGGTAGCTGCTGACGAGTGCTTATCGGTCGGGTCGGGTCTGGTCGGTGTATCAAGAACATCAACTACCGTTGGGGAAGCTCCATGCCTAATCATCATAATGCGTGCTAAATTTATGAGCGCGAATTTATCTTTCATTGCTTGTCATTGTTGTTATATTTGCTGTCCCGCTGGCAATAAAATAATAACAAGTGTTGCTTGCGCACACAACAGTCGAATGGGGAATACCCTTACTTTGCTCTTAAGATAAAGTCAATCGATAAAAGAGTTGCATGAAATGCGTTTTGCCATAGTGTGGAGTAAACATTGTTTAATTTACCGAATAAGATTCAATTTTGATCAGTGAACTAAGTCGTTCGATTCGTTCATTGTTCATTGTTCTATATCGTTCATCAATCTGTTCATAATTTTAAGAATAATTTTATATCTGTTGGTATTTATGCTTAAAATGAATCCACATATCCCTCTATTTTAATCAAATTTGAGTACTGAAAATCGAAAACAATAGTTGCCACATAAGTTCAAATATTTGCTCTGAATAAAATATGAACTAAATATCAAAAGTGAACAAACAAAAATTTGAGCAATTGAAATCGAACATCTAAGAACTGTGAAGTGAACTTGTTCACCTATTGAATAGGTTATTTCGGTTCTGAACTGGAACTAGTGAAGGTGAACTTATTCAATTTGTTCACTTTACTTTTGTTTACTAAATGTTTATGTTATTTTTCTTCGTTCGCTAGTTTCAATGAGTTTATAAAGAAGTTAATCTTATATTGAGATTCATTCACTCCTCAACTGGATCAAGTTTGGTGACCAAGTGAAGGTGAACTTATTCAGTTTGTTCACTTGACTGATTAGGTTACCTTTTGTGTGTTCACTCGTGAACTGGAACTAGTTTGATAACCATTTCTTTGTACTTTCAGTGAGTTTATGGAGATTGCGATTCGTTTATTCATGAACTGAGTCAAGTCTGGTGACCAATTGAAAGTGAACTAATTCAGCTCGCTGATATTATTAAATATGTAAAGAACTTTTAACTCTTAATTCTTTCAGTCAGTAAAGAAGATTTTCTTATATTAAAATTCGTTCACTTATGAACTGGATCTAGTTTTCTGACCAAGTAAAGGTTAACTTATTCAGCTCGCTGATATTATTAAATGTGTAAGGAAGTTTTGTGAACTGGAAGAATATATTCTTATATTAAAATTCATTCACTTATGAATATTCTTATATTAAAATTCATTCTCTCTCGCGAACTGAAACTAGTTTGTTGACCAAGTCTTTGCTACCTTCAGTGAGTGTATGCATAAGTTACACTTATATTGAGATACAAGCAGAAGACAAGCGAAGCTTCGTGATATGCCCATAAAAATCAGTGTGGCGTTGATTGAATTGCGCCCATGTGTATGGGGTGCGGGGCGGGGCGTGTCGTGTCCGGGCGGGGGGTGTAATCAGTTCTCAAGTGGTGCTGATAAGCCTCAAGTGCTTTGGGTATTGGACTGCAATTGTTCGAGTGCGAATACTCGTCGTACAATAAATGTAAAGAACTGTTTTTTCATTATCAATGTCATAACTGACTCAACTGAGATTTCGACTGAGATTTCTTTCCCCCTTTTTGTTGTTGTTTTCCACTGTGAGCAATGCAAGTGAGATTTCATAAACATTTGGCAAACTCTTTGGCATCCATGCGGCTAAACACGTCTGACATTTTTCAACTTTCTCCTCCTTTCGCCTCCCTCGAACGTTTTCCAGCTAAGCTGTGAGGCTTGTCATTATTATTATTATTATTATGGTATATACGTTGTCTACTTTATGGTCGCCAAATAGAAAACCTTTTATCGATTCGTCTCCCTGACATCACACTGAGAGAATATGCATGCCATATAGATACAAATATGTGTGTGTGTGTGTGTGTCGTTCGCTATATATTGCCATTATATGGCAAGAACGATAAATAGCTGGAGATTGACTGCTGTGCCAACAAACAGACAGCAAACAGGAAGCGAGCTGAGGGCATGCGAAGGTCAAGAGCATGGGCTCAAATGCAAAAAGGCGTGTCAAACAAAAAAAAAAAATACAATAAAAAATACAACAAATGCGACACATTTGGATGAGTTGATTATGTGATTATGTGTGCCGGCATATTTATACTTCACATTCACATTCACAAGTATTGCGACCCCACAAATACCGTATTCTCAAGCTTGACAAGCTACTACACAAATTGAGCAACTTATTATCCATAAAACACATCGTTTGTTACTCCCAATTTATCAACGTTGCATCTCTGAGCAGCACATTGAAAACGCATTAACTTATTACAATTTATCATACATAATGAGTTGAAAAGTTTTTGTATTGTATTTTATTTTATGGTAATGTCGATAAGGATTTCTTAACAGATATTTGACAAAGTCAAGTTATATCAAAATATTGATTCAACGCATTTTAAACAATAATAGTTGCTGGTAAATATATTTAAATAAATATTTGACCATCAAATTTAGTTCACAGATTTGTAATTCTAAATATTTGTATTTCATTTGTTTATGGATCGAACAATAATAAAAATATGAGTCAAATAAAATACCGTACATTTAATTAAATAAATATTTGAATATACAATTTAGGTTAAACTTTTGTTATTCTAAACATTTTTATTTTATTTATTTCTTCAACATTTTTGTATGATTACTGAACGTCAATTGTAAACGCAAAATTTCCAATCAAATATGGTATTTCTTTCAAATATGATTGAATTAAAATAAGCAAATATTATGATTTTTTTAATTCCATTCTCGGTTAAGTAAAATGCCTTAAGTAAGTAATTATAAGATAGGAGCTTAACGTTAGGAGATTTTAAATACAAACTATTGATAGGATTGTTTGTTCGATTATCATCAAATTTGCATTTAAATGAAAGGCTTAACATCATATTTTATAATACATATTTGATTTAGAAACCGTTAATAATTGTCAGCTTTAAATTACCAATATGAAAATAGTACTTAAATATTTGCACTTAAATATAGATTATGCAAACAAAAAACTGATAAATAGTTACGTGTAATTTCACATGCTTAGATAACATCTCGAATGCATAAACACAGTATAGCTGACAGTTCAACTTGCTGCTCGCATATCCTTATTCTCAGGGGGCATTAGACGGCACCTGTGCTCTCCGCTTGGGGGACAGGGGGACTGGGGAGGGTGAGAGTTAACAATGTGGACACATTTGTTGGACCCAAGTTGCAGCTGCTGTTTCCGGTGCGTGGGTCGCTGCACTCGACGCCAAAGCGAATGCGAATCCGAATGCGAATGCAATTCATTTGGCCCATTTGGTTCAACAACCCGAAGTAAAGTTGCAAAGTTGTTGTCGCTGCTATCGGAGTGCCGCCGGACACAGGACACCTGGACGTCGGGACATCGGGACATAGGAGATAGGAAGCACCGGTTGGACAGTTGTGTTGGGCCTTTTGTGGCCAAAGTCATCTGCTAAGTGTCCAGCTTCAGTTCACTGTCCACACTCCAAAAGATACAAATGTATCTTTCTATTCGAGCCGTTTTATTTGCCTTGCATTGCTTTGCCTTGTCTGACTCTTTTCAAGTTCAAGGACCACGAGAGTCCGCCACGTTAATACAGCTGCCGTTGCTGTCAACTGCACAAATCCTTTTCATGTGATTTTCCCTGCTCTGTGTGTGTGTGTGTGTGTGTCGAGTGTCCTTGCGAATGCCGCGAACATAAGCACGAGCAGAAACACAAACACAGACACAGCTTCTCAGATGTGGACAAGCGAAAAGCATTCACTTAAATCATTCCGCTTGCCATTTGGATTTTCATTATGATGACGTTGATTTTCCCTGCCTTCTTTTTTTTTTTGTGTAGTTTTCTTTTGCCACTACATATTTTATTTGTACAATATGTTTTTTTCTGAGCAATTTCTAAGGACAAAGTCAATGACAATGTGCAGTTTGTGTGTTGGCTCTTGAAATTATTATTATTACTTGTATTTTTGGGTTTTTTTTTTTTGGTTCGGACGTTTCTTTCTTTGTTTCTGTTGTCAGCTGTCTTGCTGTCCATTTAAAATTCAACACTTTAAGCGCTTTTAAGTGAAACGCGTCAACGCCATAAGATTGGAGGAGGACAAAAGAGAGAGAGAGAAAGAGAGAGCAATTACGATAGCGACGGAGCGGGGAAGAATTCTCAAGAACAATGCACATCGGAGAAAGAGAACACATCAATTAATCCATATAGATATTGATTATTATACGAGCGAACTATATATGCAGTTAATCTAATTAGTTTTTAATGATTTCTTTGGTTAATTGTACACTTTTTGGGCATCGAGAATCCAGTTGGCATTTGAAGGGCTTCTGTCTCTTGCCTTCGTCTGCACTTTGAGGCATTCCTGAAATCCAATTTCGAGTTCTAATTGACATGCTGCGGATGCCAAAGTGAAGCAGGCATGACTCAATGCGGGTTATTTACTCGTAACTCGTCACTCGTCACTCGTACGTATACGTAATTTGGCTATAGGCCGTCTCTTTGGCCACATTTTCGCGGTCGCTTTGAAGGCGTGCATAGGCAACGCACACACACACACACACACATTCACTTGCACTTGGTTAACTTTGTGGTTATTTTATTTACTGTTTTTTTTGGGCCGCCTTTAATGCCGTTTATCGCTCGTCAGTTGTCAGGCGTCGCATTGCATCGGTTTTTGGTCATTTTGTGCCTTCTGTTGTCTGTGTTTTTTTTTTGTTATTGTCTTGCGCCTTTCTGGTTTGTGTTTTTTCGCCACTTGTTACGCGCTTCGTTCAAATATTTGACATTCATAATGTTTAACCAGCGGCCAAGTTCGGTCACTATCTGGCAATTTTTGTTGTTGTTGTTGTGGTTGTTGTGTTTTTTTTTCGTTTTCTTTGTTTTATGCGATTGCGTGCCCTGCATGTTACATTAGACACGAGACCCTGACTGATGTGATGTGATGTGATGTGTGATCCCCCAATGCCCAAAATGTTGAGGTGACTGTTGAGGTGGAGTGTGCAACAACCGCTTTCTCAAGGTTCTCTCTCCCATCTTCCTCCCCCTCTCTCTCTTTTTGTTACAAGCATTGCTAATAATCACCATGGTCGTTAAGTGATGCCCAGTTAACTAGCCGCCTCCTTTTCATCGTTATGTCATCGACTAGTCAACAAAGTGCCCTCACCCAAGTGGCCCCCGACGAGGGCAGTTCAAGTGATGTTTAGGCACAAGCACACATTGTGATGATAGCAAAAGGCTCTTACTCAATCAGCTGCTCTCTCTCTCTCTTTCTCTCTCTCTCACTTTTTCTTTTCTTGTTTTTCTTTATACCTGCAGCCTTTAGGGTAGAAGGGTATTATAAATTTGTGTAACAGAATGAGTCATCTCACATGATCACATTTTCGTCATAAGCGACGATATTCTATTGAATATTTTAAAAGAAGTAGTATAACAAAATACCAAATATAGCGTTCGATATATTTCAGTATTCTTCATCAGCGATAATCTGGTATATTTTGTACTATATTTTGCAGTATTTTGTAAGAAGTATATACTAGATTTTCGACATATATACCAGGTTTTGTTTATTCTAAAAAAGTATACCAAAAAATACCGAAATATATCGAAGGATATACTTGTGAAATATATCGAAGGCTGTACTTGGGCCGGTATATTTTGTACTCTATGGAATATTTTGAAATAATACAGCCTTCTATATATTCAGTATTTTTGGTGTATTTTTAGAATAACCAAGACAATCTGGTATATTCGGTGCCCTATGTAATATTTGGAATGTAAGAGTATACAGATATAGTATATTAATTTCATATTTGGTATATTATTATATACCGATATAGTATATTAATTAGATATTTGGTATATTATTAATACCTCACTCTTTTTTTTATTGAAAATGAGTAACGGGCATGCCACAGTCGTGCACACTCGTCTAGCTTTCTTACTTGTTTTCCATACAATTTGCCACAAAATTATAGACATATGTCGTCGCCATCGCGTGCTGAGCATGAATTTCTCAGCGCATTGTCTGACAATGAAATTGTCAAATTGTTGCACACACAATCTGTTTAGCTGGCCATGCAACTTGGCAGCTTGGCGACTTGGGTCTTAAGTTCACATTTTGATTGATCGCACTTGAAAATAATAACAAGTCTTGGATACAAATCACTTGCTCATTTCATTTCGCATGCATAGCACTTTATTCTACTTGTTGTTCTACTTGCGATCATTTTAATTATCTACTGATCTTTCAGCACTGTCTAGAGGTTAATCATATGCTAGTGTGTGTGTGTGTCGTCTCATAGGGAATTAAAACATGTAAACGTGTAATGAATTGAGACTTTAGTCAACGAAATAAACAACTAGAAATAATTACTAATTACAAGCTAAATTGTCATTTAATGCTGTTTGTTAAATAGCCAAGCATGAAACACATCAATAACAATGCTAACGATGATGAAATGATCTTTTGCAACGGGCTACAAATTATTTGTCAGCATTCTAGAATTTGAATTTAACGCCGCGAAGCATTCAAATATGAGCGTGTATTGAAATGAGCTTTTAGCTAAGCATTGTAAAATGTGAATTACAATAAATAACTAATAATTTCCAGCTAAATTGCCGTTAATAATAAAGTAAACTATAATTGAGCTGATCTTCTAAGTAGGGGTTATAAATTGTTATGAGCATTCTAGAAGTTTGTGAGCACACAAAACTGCATTGGAAATTTTTATAAAATAGTGAATTAAATGCAGTGTTTAATGCACTATTTTAAAATATGAATAAAAATATACAACTGCTGAGTTAAATTTGTTATTTAATGCTTATTGCAAAACATTGATAATAATGTTAAATATTAATAAACTTATCTTCTAAGTAAGGGTTATAAATTGTTGTTATCAGAGCTCTAATATTTTTGGAAAATAAGAAACTTGAATTGACTTTAATATTTATTTTAATGAAATTAAATCAAATGAAGTAAAGTAATATAAAATGAGATGATATTAAATTAAATTAAATGTAATTAAGTGAAATGAAATAAAAGAAGCAAAATAAATCAAAAATTTGACAATATTTTGCTAAGCATTGAAAATTCATAACTGCAATTTTAAAGCATTGAAGAAGTTTTCAGTCTATGGAATATTTTGAGTGTGATAGTATATCGATATACCAAATATAGCTTTCGGTATATTTTTGTATTTATTCGGAATATTAATTTGGTATAATTTGAGATTAATACTGCACTGTTATGCTTTTATTGAAAATGTGTGCATTTAATGTGAATAAAATAAAAGTAAAATAATATAAATAAACTCACTGAATAAAAAGAGTACAGTAATAATTAAATAAAACATCAAATAAGTGATGTAAATAATATTAAAAATAAACTATATATAAAATAAAATATCAAAATAAATAACATAGAATTATCATTGAAATGAATCAAATAATTGCAGACATTGTCAGTCCATACTTGACACTGTTTCAGCCTGATCTTGGTGGTGATATTAAATTGTCAAAACATTGTCAGATACTAATTTAATTGTGCCGACGAAGAATGTGCTTAATTTAATAAGAAAATTGCGCACCATTTAAATGCTTGCTGCTCTTGTGTGTGCATTAAAAGTATGCAGTTAATTTGAATAATAGAATTGCATAGCATTTAATTAATTTGATGTCCAACTGATCGCTTTACAATATATCCAAGGCAATTGAAATTGCCACAGCACAGATGCATTTGTTTAATTGCATTTTCTGTTGGCACAAATTCGTCTAGCAACAGTTGAAATACAAATGTTATTTGTGCAAACGATGAGAGCTGCATCATCATCATCATCGGCCTCTGTCGGATCGTTCTAGCTCTTTGACAGGCGCTTTCACTTGCTGCTGCCCAGGTGGGGCGTGAGAGTGGGCGGGGCGGGGCAAGCTCATCACATTGCCGTGACAGTTGAGTTTCCATGAAAAAACAAGCTAAGGAGAAGCCAGCAGGCAGTCAAGCAGTCAACCAGTCAAGCATTCATGCAGTCAGTCAGTCAGTCAGTCGGTCGGTTAGTCAGTTTTAGTCACCAAGCACTTTACTTTCATCCGCCTTCGTTTTGTCAGCTCCAAAACTGCGATGCAATGATGAGAGAGAGGGGAAGGGGGAGGGGAGATTGAGGGGTTGTGCGGTGCGGTGGCATTGTGAATGTTGGCCGTCAATCTCTTGTCTAATTAGAAACATCTCAGAATTTTTGGCCAGAAACGTGTGCTTGTACTTTTGCCAAAAAGTCCAAAAACCACACACACACACACATACACACAAGAAAAGCGAAAAAAAAAACAACACCGAGTAGAGGAAAATCTAAAATACAATTTTTGTCATTTCGTGTAAAACAGATTTCGTCAGTTTTGCTGGGCGAGGGCCCTTGAAATCGAGTATTACATTATTTCAACAATTTTTATACATATGTATATATTTTTTTTGCATTTAAATCGAGTGAAACGAAACGTTGTTACGCCTCAATTATGCATTTTGTAATAATATTTTTTTGCAAAAACAAAAACAAGAAATACAAAAAAAAACAAATATGTAGAACGGAAATTTGTGCTCATATAGAATTTTTCATTTGCGTCATGCGATTGAAAATCGATTTGACAGCAACGCACGTCTATAAAAATTCTTCTTAAACGGGGCAAAAAAAAAAAAAAAAGTGTCCGGCATGCGGCGTTGAGTTTGGAGGAGTAAAAAACATGCATGTGGAACGTTTAGCTGTTTGCTGTCCATCTGGTCATCTCATGCTGTTGCTTAACTATTCATAAATTTTATTTTTACTCTAGTCGAGTCGAGTGTGGTGCGATGATGATGATGGGGCACTAAAAAGCGAAAGGGATGCATTCACACGCGATTAACGCCAAATCTAACCCAGAGCTGAGCATTTCTAGCTGCCTCAACATCATCATCATCATCCCAATCATCGGCAACATATTTTCAAAAGCGAACCAGCAGCAAATGTGTTAAAAATATATTTTTATTGATTTTATTTCGCTGTGGTGCGGTGGCCTTTTGAGGTAATTTGCATTGCCCTTGCCTTGTGCTGTGCTGTGTTGAGTTGTGTGTTTGTGTGTGTGTGTTTGCCAATCGGCAATCGCTGCCAATCGTGGCCCCATCCAACAATCCAACAATCCACAATGCACAGTTTTCAGTTTCCTTGGCAAAAGCCACGTTCCATCGCCATCGCCATCGTCAGACTGTTTTTACATATGCTCAATGCGTTTTTGCGTTTCGCATTGCGTTTAATTAGCCGCAAAATATTCGCCATAAAAAGCGAAACACACACGCCCAACGATACCAATTTGAATTCTCCTATTCCATCAGCTACATTCCAAATTCCATTATTCGCATTATTCACTTGCTTAAGTCCCAATGCACATTTTCCACCTTGGCTTAACTTTGTTGTCGTTGTTGTTGTTGTCGATGTTGTTGTTGTAGTTGTCATTGTTGTTGTTGCAGTTGTTGTTGTTGTTGTCGTTGTTGTTGTTGTTGCTGATGTCCCTCGATGACATTAGCTCTAGTATTCCCAATAGCAAACGCAATTTACCTTTCTTATAAACAAGATTAGGAATTTTATTTATTTGTTTATTTTCATGCTAGCAATTGGACCTTTTTTCAATTTGTAATTTAATTAAAAAATTACAATTTCTGTTTATATTATTGTATTTATTTATTATTATATTTATTATTGTATTTATATCTTCTTTATTTATTTATATTTATGCTAGAAGTACATGCTAAAGCTCATTATTTATAGCACTAGTTTTTATTGAGCTAGTCATAAGTATCGAACTAATTAAGTTAAATTACACATTTCCATAATTAAAAAAAAACACAATTGCCTATTTACATTATTATTTTAGTGTAACATATTTCATCTATATTGAATTTAACTTTTAAATTAACTTTAGACATTCATTAGTTATATCTTCATAAAAAGTTGATTAGAGGTGCGCATTGCGAATAGATGACTTATTTTATAATATTAGTTATGCTCATACAAAAAAAAAACACTTAACAAGAATTTTCCAGTGGAGTCATCATAAAAATCTTGCTCCAAAGTTGAATAGTTTTCTATATATAATGTATTATTTAACTAATGTCTAATTACAAAGATTAAGTTGCCATATTAGTATCAAAAGTCTATATTAAGCAATTATAAATAAATTACTTAAATACTGCCCAAGCATGAAGCTTGATTAAGATGCTATATCAAAACTGTATTTAAGAGAAATAATAATCAAAAAAAATGTATTTTTTTGTTTCTCTCTTCTTTTATTTACACAAAAAGTAAATTGTATAATTAATATTAAATTAACAGAAATAGCAGTCAATCCAAAATATAAATCAATATTGCTCAATTACAAATAAATAAATAAAGTATAAAAAAAAAAGTTCGTATGTTAGAGTTAAGAGCTAAGAACAGTTCAATTCGAACAGTCAATGGAACATGTTCCAAAATGTATGAAGTATGATCTGTAGTTGAAAACCCTGCAAGCACATACTTAACGCTCTACAGTTTAGCATTCAACCAGCACTTCTTCACTAGATCAAATCCCAATGCACATTTGATTCGTTTGCTTATCGCTGTTATTGCTGTTGTTGTGGTTGAGAGTCCCGCATTGAGTTGAGTTGAGTTGAGTTGAGCAACAAAAGATCATTCGCTTCGTCACCTTATCGGCTAACAGCTTTATGCCTATTTACATATATCACCACATATACGGCGCAGTCGAGGTGGAGATGGAGGTGGAAGTGGAGATGGGAGGAAGTGCAGCCGCCAGGTGGTAATGAGTAGTCAAACCCGAGGCATCTAAGGCGACAACTGTTGGATTGTTGTATCAGCTGTAAGTGCATTGCACTGCACTGCACTGCATAGAGAGGGCGTGCAAATAGAGGGCGTTGCTGCAGAGCCAACGGTAAATAGCGCAGATACTATAGCGTACGTCCAGCAGCGACGTCCCTCAACCCGCACATTGCACTCGCGAGTTGTCTGTCTGTCTGTCTGTCTGAACTGAACTGAACTGATAAGCGAGTCATTCAAGAAATACCCAACTGAAGTCACATTGCTTATATAAACATGGTCTGATTGAGGTGCACACCGAGCATATGCAGCTCGCTACTATCGATAGTATCATATATAATGTCGATAAGTTAACATATTACTTATCTGTGTAAAGAAACTAGCAATGATATCACAACATTCTAACTATCTCGAAGAAATCTACTTTTGCTTTTACCTTCATATAGAAGCTACTTTATATTTAAAATAAATTGATTATCTACTTTCTTGATGAAATCTACATTTGCTCTATTCTATAATAAAAATTGTACATAATACTTCACTTATATAAAATGGTCTGATTGAAGTGCGTATAGAGCACTTGCTACTATCGATATTATGTGATATCGATAAGTTGCGTAAAGTACACAGCGATGATAATACATTTGAACTATCTTGACGAAATCTACTTTTGCTGTTTCCATCAATAGCAATTGCTTAAAAAGAAAATTAAGAAATGGGTTGTCATACTTTTAGTACTATCGATAGTATGTATGATACTGTATAATACTGTCATGTGATTGAAACACCTATTGAAATTGATGCATTTTAAACAGTTCATTGATATAAATGTAGTTGATATATTAAACTTATCTGCTTACCGATCAAATCATATACAAGTGCACAAAATACTTGGATTATATAAAATGTTGCGACTATCGATAGTATGTGATATTGCTAAGTTGTCATACACTTTTGTGATGATACATTTTCGTCGATACCCATGACTATCATTATATAGACATGATTTAATATCAATAAGAAACTACAAAGTATCTGGAATGAAATCTACATTCGCTGTACTCTATAAAATACCTATCAAAAAGTTGGCACATAAAATACTTTTGTCCGATGTGAAGCACTTGCCTTTACGTATGAAGTGTTTTTACCTTCTGAAGTATGTTTGCCGAGCTTCGATAAGTGTCTTCTATCTTGCTGTTATTAAAGTAAACTTATCGAGCAGTTTATATGCCATATATTAATCCCCTCGAGTAGCTAGTCGAGTGCTGTTCGCTAAGTGCATATGATTGTTGAAATCTATTTGTTTTTTCTTTTTGTTCACAATGTTTATCTGCCCTTTGACTTGAATGTGAAATACTAATCAATAATTCGCTACAAAGCTTACAATTTGCAGTTGAGATATTGAGATATTGTGGTGAACAGCATCGTTGACAGTGCTAAAACTTTCGCATATTTTAAAGAAGATATTTTTAAACGATATAACATTCCAAACGAAATAAATCAATTGCTACAACAAAATCTTGTCGTAGGCTCTGGCAGTCAATAGTTGAATTGTGGAATGACTCATTGACAAGGGAGAAGAATGTTGAGCAAACTAAAGCATCTTTCGCATTTCACATTTCCACTTCCACTTCCATTTGCCACATTTCACATATTCGAAGTACAAAAGCAATGGTAAATTTGTATGTGGTATGCTCATAAATAACCCAAGTCAAGCAGATGCTGACATCACAAGAAGAACAAACAACATCATCATCATCATTATCATCATCATCATCATCATTATCATCAGCTGAGGGAACCAATCAAGTGACAAAGACACAAGCATACAAATATTAGCACATGAATATAGAAATATCTCTGTGTATGTGTGTGTGTGTACTCCTAGATGTGTGTCTATGTGTATTTGCTTTGCAATGAAACTCGAATTTAACACATGCTAATAAAAATGCCTAAAGTTGCTCGTAGAACATCTGTTCGATTCGCTTTTGCAGTTGCTGTAGAAACAAGGGACACATGTAACGCATCAAATTTTTGGTCAAAAGAGTGACCCACTGCACTTAACAACAATAAATAAATCAATTGGGATAAAAGCCAAGCACAAATAATACAATTATGTGTGTGTGTGCGTCGCCTTTGAGCCCCGCTCGCTAATTGATTTGACTAACTCACTTTACAATAGACGCACAAAGAAAAGGGTCAAATTGTCAAGCGCGTGCCGTGCTGAGCCGCACAGTGTATTGTCAAAATGTACACAAAGTCAAATGTATGTGTAAATATTTATAATTAATTAAGTAGCTATGTGTACGTACGTATATAACGCATACGCCAAGTGGACCTCGCATTTTGTTTTGTTTTCGTTTTCGTCTATCATCAAATTGCAATCGGAAACTATAGTCTGATTGAAATTTCTTCTCTCGTCTGTGCTCAACAACAAAGCAAACGAAAGCTGCCTTAATTATAAATATTTATGGGACCACATGGGGTATGAGTGCGAATATGATGGCGATGGCGAGTTCTCTGTGATGGGCTGTAAATCTAGTAAGTTTGGGGTTGAGACCTGTTACTTTGCCAGCGAAACTTTTTCGATTACAATTATCGTTAATTAATTGCATAGATTTCATATTCAAACACTGGCAATTCGATCAAGTTCCAAATTGTTTACTATCTGAATCTATAACAAATCTCTGTAGTTTGCTGGATTGCACTTGTGTCTGTGTGTTTGTGTGTGTGTGTGTGAGTGTGGGGCACTTTCTGGATTTCTGGTTTCCTTTTTGTTTCCAAATGTATCTCAAAATGTGTTTAGCCCCGTGTGCGTCATTTTGTTTGTTGTTATTATTGTTAGCATTTGTATGGCTTGTGCTTAATTTTTTTTTTTTTTTGCTAGAGCTTCCTGACGACGACGACGCCAACGCCAACGCAAAAGAAACCCAGAGAAAATTTTGGTATTTACAATTGGGTAAAATTATCAATTCGATTCATTCATTATCTTTGTCCCCGACAAAACTGTGCTGGTGATTAATGCAGCAGGGCGGCAAATGAGCAAAGTGACAAGCGGACAGTGCTCGATGTGCTTCTTAATTGCTGTCAATTGATGCAATTCAAAACGGGTCAATGCAAAACATTTACAAGTCTAACGAGTAATCGAAAATCACAAATTTCAAACTGAAGCCTTTCACTTGCTGCTGCTGCAATTGCAATTTTGTCGCCCCTGATTGACAGCAGGGGAGGGAGAAGGGGGCTTGACCATTAATTGAGTACATTCTGCCATCCAAAGTCCCGCAGCTACTTGCCCTTCGCCTTCTCTTGTCAATGGTCCGCATGCATCCGTCATGCGGAAACATCGCAAATCACAAGAAATTTTCTTGTCTGTTTTTGTTTTTTTTTTTTTTTTGTACGCTCTTTCTCTGTGTATTTCTTTTTTTGGGTTTTGGTGACATTAGAAAAATCAAACCAAATTTTTAAATTGCTTTTGTTGTTGCTTCTGCTGCTTGTGGTTGATGAGTGGGCGACTCGAGTATTAGATGCCAAGAATTGAATCGAATCCAAAGCCAAATTGCGCGTGTCTTCGAGATTTGCTTGCGTTGGTTTAACGACGCTCCTCTCTCACTCGCTCTCTCTCTCTCTCTCTCTCTCTCTTTATGGTTATTATGGGTATATGGCCAGTGATAAGATTCAATTTGCCTGATTTGGCATGATGATGCTCAAAAGCTGTCAACATCATTAGATGACCACATTCGGTGACCAATTATGACTTTGCCAACTGCTTCGACTGCGACTGCGACTGCGAGTAACAGGTAACAGGTAGCGTTTAAGCCACTTTACAACTGTTTCAGAGTCTGTTCAGGGATCGTTAGCTGATGCTGATGAAGGCAGTTGATTAACATTCGAGTGTGAGAAACATCGTACTATGTAAACCGCACTTATAAGGTGCTAAAGACACATGTGAAGCAGCTGTCTATCTCTGTGAAATTTTCCCTTTTCCTCGTCGTTAAACTTTTCCATTGCAAATGTGCGAGAAGACACAACAGACTCTATTCATTTTTTTAAGCTGTCTCCCGAAAAGCATAGACTACTTTTATCGAACTCAATTACTTTATACTTACTTCGTTTAAAGCTTTCTGATTGTTTTTATTACTCTGCTGTTTTACCTTTACGGCTTAAATAGTAAAGTTAAGCGTGCTTCGTTGCCTTGTTTATTGGCTTTGCTATTTTCGTATTATTGATTTGCCTTTTGCACTGGGATTTGGAAACGTTTTTACATTTAGTACACGTTTAGAACATTTAGAATTTAGTACTTTGCCTAAATCTCACCTCATTTTAGTTTTACTTCACCCTTTCTTTTTAGTTCACTTCTCATTTTTAGTAGATTTCTAGTTTCTCTTTTGTTTGAAATACCTTCTTAATTCCTTGCTTCTACATTGTTTCCTATTTTGTTTTGTTCTCCGCAGTTTGCTTGGCATTGAAATTCACCCTTTGTTTCGCTTCTCTTTTTCGTTTGCTTTGCTTCTTTTGTGCTCGCTAGCTTGCATAGCTTTACTCTCTCCTTCTCCTTCTGCTTCCTGCTTCCTTCCGCGCTTATCAAATTGTGCACTTGAAGCTGTTTGACATTTCGGTTGGACTGAAATCAATAAAGCTGTGTTTGAACTCTACACTGGTTAACCTAATTGCGGTGCACTTAGCGCAGTAATAAGTTTGCACTTCTTATTGGATTAGGATTATGATTTGCAAAAGTAATTAGACATTTTATATAATTATGTTGTTTGTCAGTATTGGTTATATTTCATATACACTCCTGCCCAAAATTATACGACACCTCTAAATTTTTTGTTTCGGCGCTCGTAGCAGAATGCGAAAACGAAAACGATCAAAACAAAGTATGAAGACTAATAGCACAAAGCGTAATGCACAAAATGTGCTATTCTTATCTCTGTTTGGATCTCTCTTTTTCAAGTAACGGTAAAAAAAGCACACACGCTTCAATTTTAGCTACGCTGCACATGTATCAAAACTATACGACACATTTCGATTTTTGCTGCTGGCGCGAAAGATTTGGTGCGAATTTGTTTTTTTTTAAGTTCTGTTAAACATTTGATTAGTTTTCAATAAAATGCCGCGTGGTTGCTTATTAAGCGAAGAAGAAAAGGGAAGAATTAAAGCTTACAACGATGCCGGATTCAATATTAGCAAAATATCGCGGATAATGGGTCGAACACGCTGTGTTATCACTAAATTTTTAAGCGATTCGGATGGATATGGTGTTAAACGTAGCTCCGGCAGAAAACCCAAGCTGTCCGATCGTGATAAACGACGGATATTAAAAAAAAAGCAAGCAATTCTTTTCTATCATGCGCCTCTCTTGCTGCGTCTTGCAGTCATCCTGTGTCTCGGATGACTGTCTGGCGAACGTTGCAAGCCTCGGAATTTATTGTAAGGGGAGTTTTAAAAAAGGCTCCATTCCTAAAACCCCAACACAAAGAAGCACGCCTTCAGTTTGCTGAAAAAAATTTGGAAACCAACTGGGCCTCGGTATGGAATTTCAACTTCATTTTGTTTATACAAATTTAATCAATATTTCTCACTTAGATCATTTTTTCTGATGAGAAAAAATTTAATCTGGATGGCCCAGATGGGTTTCGTCATTATTGGCGAGATTTGCGTAAGGATCCCCTCATGTTTTCAAAGCGCAATTTCGGAGGTGGATCCGCAATGGTTTGGGGAGCCTTCCATGCGTCTGGAACGCTCAATCTGTGCTTTACAAGCTCTCGCATGAACAGCACAGAATACAAAAAAGTATTAGAGGATCGTCTTCTACCATTTTTGAACCAAAATGAGGAGAAAAATTATGTTTTTTATGCAGGATAATGCATCAATACATAAAAGCAAAGAAACGCAAAGGTTTTTAAACGACCATTCCGTAAATGTTTTAGATTGGCCAGCTTGCTCTCCTGACCTTAATCCTATAGAGAACATATGGGGTATCCTAGCCAGGCGAGTTTACGCCAACAACACTAAATTTGACACCGTCAATAGTCTCAAACGGGAAATTTTGGCACAATGGTCTCTCCTAGACCAAAATATACTAAAAACTTTAATAAAATCAATGACTAAAAGAATGTTTGAGGTTGGAAAAGCTCAAGGAGGTGTTATTAACTATTAATCTTTCATAAATAATTACAAATAAAATAAAATATTCATTGTAGCTATAAATATTGAAATGTGTCGTATAGTTTTGATACACTTGCAGCGTAGCTAAAATTAAAGCGTGTGTGCTTTTTTTACCGTTACTTGAAAACGGGAGATGCAAACAAAGTCAAAAATATCTCATTTTGTGGATTACTCTTTGTGCTATCATTCCTCATACTTTGTTTTGATAGTTTTCGTTTTCGCATTCTGCTACGAGCGCCGAAACAAAAAATTTAGAGGTGTCGTATAATTTTGGGCAGGAGTGTATTATACTAGTATAGTAATAGTAAATAGTATAGTAATAGTAAAATAAATAGTAATTTTTATTTAAATACTGCTTTTATGCTCTCACTGTTTAATTTTGCTATTCGTTTTTAGTTACTAATTTTTTTTTTAATTGTAATTATTTATATTATTCTAATTTTACTTGACATTACTTTTATTTTGGTTTTTCTTGGTTTTATAATTACTATGTAATTTAATTGTATGTTGATTCTGGGTTAACTAAGCTATTGTAATTATAAATTTTCATTTTAATTATTATTTTCAATAATATTCATATTGAATGTTTCATATTATTATTATTTTTTATTTTAATTTTATTAATAGTTTATATTGTAAATGGATATTTTATTTTTTTCATTACAAATTTAATTTCATAAATGTTTGGTATTGTCCAGCAAGGTGATGAGAGATTAGGTGAAACTAGAATTTTGTGTGATCGAAGCATATTGTTGTGCATAATCAATATAATATCTTTTGAACAATCTGGTATATTTTGCACTCTATGCTATATTTTGAATGTGGTACTATATCGATATACCGAATATACCATTTGTTATTTTTTGGTATTTTTGTAATATATTATTTTGGTATATTTTGAGAATAATACCGAAATATTTTGCTTATATTCAAAATGGGTACCGTTTATCTCACAGTCGGATACACTCGACTGTAGCCCTCTTACTTGTTAATATTATTATTAATACTGCTGTTAATTTGCTCAGAATGTAATACTGTAAATCAAAGGGGATTATCATTTACTATAACTAGAGATTTGTTGGGTTAATCCAGACGATTGTTATGCATAAATGACGATACGCTCGGCTCGGCTCGACTCGACTCGGCTCGGTTCTCTATGTGTTCGTCGCTGCTTATCAGCATAACTGTTGTTGGCTGCCATAATTGACGCCACACACGTTTTCGTTGATCGCTGGTGTTTGCACAGTTGTGCAGATCTGGCGTCAAAACTGATCGCCAACATTCTGTCAACAGATACGATACATTGTATGATGACTATTTGCCAGGTTTCTTTAGTTTATTTGCCTGTCAGTCTCACTGTGTCTCTTTTTTCCATCCATCCATCCGTCCGTCTGTCTGTCCGCCTGTCTGTCCGTCTGACTGTTTCTTTGCCTATTTGGTGGCTATAATAATAATTTTGATGTGCGCATTTTGCATTTCGCAGCGACATTAATAATTATAATTATAAGACGTGAATATTTTTAATTTGTATGCACATACTTAATGCTTCAGCCCACCTTTTCCTCTCTCTTCTTCTACTCAGTGTGTGTGTGTGTGTGTGTGTGTGCGACTTGTCCAAAATATTTTCTATTTGCAGCACATTTCTGTGAGTTATGCAAGTGCAAATGATTCGCACTGCATTTAGAAGTTTACAACGTTCAGTTTTATGGCACAATAACTTTTACTTGACGGCAGATTGAACTCATTTCAATAAATTGTATATACCCAAAATGTGATTATCATTGATCTGCTTCCGCGCAGATTCATTCCTTGGATTCTTCATATTCTCACTCATAGTCAAAAATGCGGCAAAAAAGGCAAAGGCAAAGCCAAATGAATTTGTGCATAATATTTTAATGAATTTAACGGATTACCGCATACAAATCACCATTCATCTTCTCAGCTCGACTGTCACCGCAAAACGTGGGCGCGCGCGCGTTTGGGCGTGGCCTCAGCCCCCCAAACCGGCAGCACCGTAAATAAACGAACGGCAAAGAGACACGGAAAAACTGACCGAGCGAACATGAACATTGATTGATTTCACGCCAGCCAACAGCTTCTGCTGCCTGATTATTTTTAGCGCCACACGGAGGAGTGCGGTCAGGAGGCTAGAAAATGTTATTTTAAGTGGCGCGACAAACCGGGGAAGCGGAGAGGGAGGGTGGTAGAAACTGGGCGCACATTTTCCTAACCAGTGATTGCGTGCCACGAAAAATGCCAAAACATTTTTGCCCAACGGACATGCAACATTTCAAGGTCGCCAAAGCCAAAGATCCATGAACTAAACCAGAAAATAAACGAAACACTTGAAACACTTCAGCAACTAAATGAACTTCTATCTCTCTCTCTCTTTCAGCCCTTGAACTTGGCACACCGTTGGAGCCGCTGGGCAGCCGCTTGACGGCGGCGGCGGCGACGGCAGCCGCATGGACCATGCCGTCAAGGCGACGCGCGGCAGACCGCTGAACACGCTGCGCTTCGAGAACGATGAGCTGGAATGCCTCTATCAGCGGTACACGCTCAAGCTGCAGCGCTTCTCGGTGCTCGGCGTCGTCGCTCTCGTCGTCGTTCTCTGCGGCGTTATGGCCGCCCTCTCGCTGGCCTTTAACAATGCCGCCACCTTTCATGTGAGTACCAAACTAGACTAGGCCACTTGATGTACTATAAGCTTTTGTCTTCCAACTTGTGAGCTACTCAATTGAACATCCGTTCAATATCGATGCGATGCGATTGTGATTGCGATTTCGATTGCTTAAGCATTGTTTGGATTGCCCTTTTGATGACAAGTATTTAAGATGTGCATCTCAGCAAATGATATATCAATTTGGTATAGTCTTAGCTGATTTCAGTATTTGTTGAATTACTTATTTGACATTTATTTATTTTGTATCTATTATTTATATATTTTAATTAAATATCTATTTTTGTTATTAATATTTTATAATTTAGTAACGAGTCAGTACATTTTAATATCTGCAAATCTACAGAGTGCTAAAAGCAAAACAGTTGTTTATACTTACATAAATCTTACGAACCAGTAACAATCCAAATTTGAAGAGAATTGTTGCAAAGACTTGTGAGAACATTTTTCAAAAATGTAGAGCGTGTGCATTTAATCAAAACATATTTATACACCACGAGAAACTAATCAACAATCAGAAAAGAACGAAGAGCAGATCCAACAGTGATGGATATTGTCCATTAATAATTAATCTTGGTATTTGAAGAGCAATTTGACTAAATATACTTTTTATACTCAATGGTATATACCAATTATAGCCCTCGGTATATTTTAAATTTGTATTTGATATATTGGTTTGGTATATTTTCAGAATAATACCGCAATATATTGCTTTCTTGCTCTTATTCTAGTCAGATAATGAAGAAAGTATAAAGAAATAATTAATGTTATTTTGAATTCTCTGTATTCATAATTAGTCTTGATATTTGAAGATGAATTTTACTAAATGTATATTTTGAACTTAATAGTGAACCTAAAGGTATATCGATATACCAAACATAGCCTTTGGTATATTTTAAGTTTGTATTCGGTGTATTGTATTTATTTTAAGTATATTACCGCTATGTTTTGATTTCTTGTTTTCTAACGATAACGAAGAACTGATACAATAGTAATTGAAATTTGAAATTAATATTTATTCTCTGAAATTCCAACATTTACTTGCATTTCTTAAAATTAATCGTGTGCTTAGGGTTGGTGTCTTTATATGATTTTTGAAGAAAACTTTACTAAACATAGGCTTCGTTTTATGCTAATCAACAACAATCAGAGAAGAACGAAGAGCAGATACCCAAAATGATCGATGCAATCAATTAATATTTATGCTTCATTCAATTTAGAATTTGTTTATAAATAGTTAAATTGTCTACTTTTTAAGTATATAGTAGAACTGATCGTCTTTTTATTTGTTTTTAAAGGGCATATCCACTAAATATAGATTCTCTTTTCAACCAACAATACACAGACAAGAATTAATTAATAGGGATAAATGTTATCTTTAAACTAGAATTTCATTTTTTAGAAGCTCAACTTTATATTGCGTAATAACTGAAAATATTAATATAGAAATTGAAAGAGCACTCGATGTTTTTGTAATAACAATTAAAACTAAATATGAACTATGGGATACTTTAATTGTAATCTTGTAATCACTTGCAGAATATCTTCAACTCGATTGTGTGCGTGCTGTTCGCCATTGTGCTGGTGCTGCTGCAGTGCTCGGTGATCAAGGATCACCATTTGCCGACGCTCTGCTATGGCATTCTCTTGTTCACCGCGAGCATCTGCATCGTATCCATGCCGCTGGGCAGCAACTTCCCGATGGACACCAAGGAGGTGATGGCCGAGGGCGTCTGGCAGATTGTGTTTGTCGTCTTTCTCGCGTACGCGATGATGCCGCTGCAGATCTGGCAGGCGGTGGCCTTTGGCATCACACTGCCCTCGGTCCACATCAGTCTCACCGTCTACAAGATCTTCACGGACGCGCTGCAATACTCGGAAATCAATCAATTGATTGCCAACATTGTCATCTTTATTGGCGTCAATGTCGCCGGCCTTGTGGTCAACATCATGATGGAGCGAGCTCAGCGTCGAGCGTTTCTCGACACACGCAACTGCATCGCCGCTCGCCTCGAGATCCAGGATGAGAACGAGAAGCTGGAGCGCCTTTTGCTCTCCGTGCTGCCCCAACATGTGGCCATGCAGATGAAGAATGACATTCTGTCGCCGGTGGCGGGCCAATTCCATCGCATCTACATTCAGAAGCACGAGAATGTCAGCATTCTGTTTGCCGACATTGTTGGCTTCACCGTGCTCTCCTCTCAGTGCAGCGCCCAGGAGCTGGTGCGTCTGCTCAACGAGCTCTTCGGTCGCTTCGATCAGCTGGCTCACGTAAGACATCTTTTATTTTATGATCATAATCTTTCTCGATTTAACATTTTGTTATACTGATTGCAGGACAACCATTGCTTGCGCATCAAGATATTGGGTGACTGCTATTATTGTGTCTCAGGACTGCCGGAGCCACGCAAGGATCATGCCAAGTGTGCCGTGGAAATGGGACTCGATATGATCGATGCCATTGCGTGAGTACCAGCTGCAGCCTATGTTAATATAATGGCTTTACAATGGCAACTTTATGGCAATTTCGGATCATTTCTCATATCATTATTTGGAATCATTTCTTATATCATTATTTCATATTTGTTTAATTGAATTACTTATATTTTGTAAGTTAAATGAGGATAGTTGTAAATTGAATGTTTACATTAGTTATTATTTTAATATGGATCCTTTTTGTGAGTAATTTTTTCGAATTTGAATTATTATTTTCGTATGTAGATGAATTATATTATTAACTATTTACATATTTATATTTTCATTACACTTTTTGTATGTTCAATGTAAACAGTTTTAAAAGTAACTCAATTACCAATTTAGTTTATCTTTCTTTTAATATTCTTTTTGATATCAATTTGCAAATATTGATTAGATTATTTATGATTAGGCATTTATGAAAATTGTACTGTTTTTGCATTTCTTCTTATATTTAAAATGTAGACTGTGCTTTAAAAAATATTTCACAAATTTCTTAAAATTTTAATTTGTTAATATTAAATGTTTTTCTTAAGCTTAATTTGTTATGTCCATTTTCATAAATTGCCTTTGATTTTGTTACTTAATAGTTCCATTTGTTTATATTAGATTTTTATGACATTTTTTGATTGTAGATTTTAAATTCTATATTTTGATTTAGGCAACAATCAATTTATTTATTTTTTTAAAATATCACTTTTCTAATTTTATATTTTAATCTCTAATTTTTCTTTATAATGTCTAAATTCCAAAATATTGTTATCAATCAATTAAATTGTTACTTTACATATTTTTTGTTTAAATGTATGATTTTAGTTTAATGAATTAGCTGTTAGATTCACAGTTTTTTAAATTTCACTTTATGTTATCTATAATTTAAGTTTTTTTCCATTGCAATGAACAATCAATTTGTTGATTAGTTTTGAATTTGATTTAAAAACTATTAAATACACTCAATTGCAGCACCGTTGTGGAGGCCACCGATGTGATACTGAACATGCGCGTGGGTATTCACACGGGACGAGTGCTCTGCGGTGTGCTGGGCCTCCGCAAGTGGCAGTTCGATGTGTGGTCCAATGATGTCACCCTGGCGAACCACATGGAGTCGGGCGGCGAGCCGGGACGCGTGCATGTGACGCGTGCGACACTCGACTCGCTGTCCGGGGAATACGAGGTGGAGGCGGGTCACGGCGATGAGCGTTCCTCGTATCTGCGTGATCATGGCGTCGATACGTTCTTCATTGTGCCGCCGCCGCATCGACGTAAGGTGAGCAGAAATTATAGAAATACATAGCTACATATTGGACTAGATGTGCTTGGTCTCTTTCTCTCTCTCCATCATGACTCATGCATGTATTTGGATTTGTGTCTTTGGTGTCTCTATTGCAGCCCCTTATGCTAAACACGCTTGGTGTACGCTCGGCGATCGGTAGTCGGCGCAAATTATCGTTTAGAAATGTATCGAATGTGGTCATGCAACTGCTGCACACCATCAAGTTCTCGGAGCCGGTGCCGTTCTCCAACATTGCCACCGGCTCGTTCCCATCGGCGGCGGCCGCTTTAGGCGGTGGTGCGGCACGTGGCAGCAGCGCCGATGCAACCACGGCCAGCGTTCAAGTCTCATCGGAGAAGGGTTCGCGCAAGGTAAGTTGGCTCACAATTCCCACTCTTTACTCTACTCTACTCTACTCTACTCTACTCTACTGTACTGTACTGTACTGTACTTTATGTAGCATTCAGTATGCGAAACTATAGTTCATATATTGTGCATATAATAGTCCTTAGTCCTTGGTCCATTTTGTCAAGAGTTCAGAGACTCGTTTTGTAGTTCCGTAGTCGTTGATCTCTCTCTCTCTCTCTCTCTGTTTCAGTTTAGTGCATGTCCGGGTCTATATTTCTTTTTGCTTTATTTCGTTTCTTTTTTTTTTTTTGGGGGGTCTGTTGTGGTATTATTTTCTCTTTTCGCTGTGTTCTCCCCTCCCCCCGTTTGATTTCGCTTTCGCCCCCAAATCGTATCGTCCAGATACATCTACTTACCCACTCACTCAACTCTTCGTGTGTGTATTGAGTGAACAGCGATGATTCCTTTTGATTTCTTTCGTTGATTTCTTTCTTTTCGTTTACTTTCAGGATGCGGTAAGTTCACCTTACTACTAAGTATTATATCAACTGCCCCACAAACCAAACCAAAAAAAAAAAAAAAAGCGAAAACTTCCTCAATTCCGTTTCCTTGTTGAACTTTATTTCGATATTATTTTAATGGACTCTTTTGTGGGTTCTTTCGTTTCGTAGACGCAATATTCATTTATTGCTTAGAACATACTTAATATAAATATGCAATATACAATATATATTAATATATTTATTCGTATTATATTTATTTCATTGCTATATGCGTAGAACAGTTGAATCCAGTAATTTGTTAAATCTGTTATCTGTAATTCGTAATGCGTACTCTTGTATTTACTAACGAACAACAATCTGTGTAAAATATCTAAATCTCATTGCGTTTGCGTGTCGATGTTGTGCGTAGTTTGTGTAAAGAGTAATAATGGCTTTGACCATATTAATGAGTTGCGAACTGTGATTTTATGCAATTCGTAAATTAGAAAAGAAATGAACTGGAAAGTGAAATGATCTTTGGCTCGCCAAACATTAAGTGTTCTTGCAGAGGAAGTGTAAAGAACAAGTCCGATATTGTAATATTCCAATTCTCATTCATTTATCATATTCAACACTCTCTGCCAGGATACGAAAAGAATTACACAAAACAGAATTGAGTACACTAAAAATACTCTTACTATTAGGTTCAGGCGATTCGTATAATATTTTGGCATTTCGATGCTATTCCAAAATATCGTAAAGATAATACTCAGATTCACACTATACGCTAAACACACACACACATACACACGAAAATTTACTGCTATCTGCTATCGATTCAAGAAGTTTCCGTTTCCGTTGCTGTTTCTGTTTCCGTTGAGTTTCGTTCATTTTCAAAAACTATTTCGTTAAATCCTGCGACTTTTGTCGATTATTGTTTCTCCCTTCTATATGTTATATATATACTATATATATGTTATTTTTGCCCCGTTTGTTACGTTATTTTTATGCTATTTCCTCCCTTCTCGACTTTTACACATACTATATCTATATACCATGCTCTTTAACCTTCCTTAACCATTTAAAACTATCGTATCGTTAACGTTTGTATTTTTGCCATTATTTAATTTAAGTACTATTTACTCTACTTACTTCTTTCTTCTACTACTTCTACTTCTACTTCTTCTTCTACTACAAAATAATACTATGTATACAACAAAAAAAAACTATATATATAAATATATATACTATATATATCTCTGATCTAGGTGATACGTCTACAGAAAATCTTGCATGCTACCCCGCCACCGCACAGCATGGGCTATGGCAGCGTCGTCGGCAGCAGCAGCAGCAGCGGCGGCGTCGGCGGCACCAGCGGTGGCGGTGGTGGTAGCAGCGGTGGTGTCAATGTCGGTCTTGGTCTCGGTCTCGGTGCCGGTGCCGGTGCCGGTAGTGTTGGGGGGGGCAGTGTTCAAGTGACCGTAGGCACGAGTCCCAATTCAACAGCGAGTACGATTAGTCGCATACATAGGCACAATCACAAGAACAATAAAGTGAGCAGAGCAACAAGCAGCAACAAAAATCAAAAATCAAAAAAACTCTCTTATTTCTTAAACATTATGTTCTTACAATTTTCGTTTTGTTTCTTTCACAATCGTTCATTTGTTCAATCGTTCACTTGTTCCGTCGTTCACTCGTTCAATCGTTCAGTCGTTCTTCGTTCAGTTCAGTTTTTGTACTCTACTGTAATGTATTTGCTTTCGTTCATACTTTTTCGTTCAGTATGTGACATTGTCAAGTTTTTGTGTTGCGTGCTGCGTTCAGTTTTATTTGTTATCTGTTTTATGTTACTCGTTATGTTTTCATTTGCTTTCGTCAAGTTTCATGCTTTCTGTGACTGTTGGGCGGGTCGCCGTACTAATTGTGCTTCGTTAAGTTCTTAAGTTGAATGTGCGCTGTCATGTCTCGTCCAGTTTTCGTTAAGTTTGTTCGTTCATATTCTGCATGTCACACAACGACACACACTCACACACCTGCACACCTACACACATGCATACATACACACATACAGCTCTGCTCTCAACTGCATGTCCTAGCTACAGCTACAGCTCCAGCTACAGTTCCAGTTCCATTTAGTGTACACAAGTACTTAGCAGTACTTTCTCTTTATCTCTCTATCTCTATCTCTTTATATCTCTTTCTTCGATCTAGAAAGCAAGCGCCATTAGCAAAAATTAAAAAAAGAAGAAAAGAACCCATCACAATATTGAGTATTAATAAAGCACTAATTTCACCTATTTTCTTTTGCTCTTTCCTCCCTTGCCCTCTACCCATTCTCTCTCTCTTTCGCCATCTGCAGTCACAGTCAAAGGTCGCGGACAAGTTCAAGCGACCCTTCCGCAAGCGTCACTCGGTTGCCGCCCATCATCAGCCCACAAATCGGGTGAATCGCTTTCTCTCGCAGGCGATCAATGCTCGCTCCGTGGATTGCGACAAGTCGGAGCATGTGGATCGTTTGACGTTGCGCTTCCGGCAAAGCGACAAGGAGCGTGAATACCACAAGGATTTCGATTTGGGCTTCACCACAGCCATGGGTTGTTCGTTGCTCCTGCTGATCCTTGGCGCTGCCTTGCAGGTGACTGCTCTGCCGCGCACTTTAATCCTGTTGCTACTCTTCCTTACTGCATTCATTTGGGTGAGCGCCATACTGATGCTGTTGCTGGCCGTGCGCCTCAAGTGGATCATCTGGGATATTTCCGAGAGCTTTACGCTGCGCATGGCCATCACCATATTTACCATCATACTTATCTACTCCGTGGGCCAGGTGAATGTGGTAAGTCGATTTCCTAAATGATCTTATATATAAAAGTGATTATAAACGTACACCCCCAAAGGTAAGAGCTAGGAGGCTGCAAAGTTTGCATAGATTAGTTTGCATGATTTCGTCGTGCAATAAAGTTAGATTTTCAATATTCCCACTCTAACAATTTTAAGTCCTTTGACATGATTTCCACCGGAAATGATATGTACCCAAAGTTAGAAAAGCCTTACACATTATTTATGTATAGAGCGGGAGGCTGCAGTGAGAAACTTCAATCTTTATAGTAGTGCTACGAACTTAGCGTTAAAATAAGAGAACATAATTGAAGAATATTATATTTTAGTTGCGAGACAAGCCGAAAAGTTTGTTGAACAAAATAAATTGTAATACAATAATAAACATATGATAATAATGAACAAAAACTTTCCCGCAGCAAATTAAAGTTCTAATTTTGAATGAAATTTACAAATTTCGGAACTAAACTCACAACTTCCTTTCATATTTCACAGTTTACTTGCGTCTCGGATCATCCCTGCTCGGGCAACATGAGCACCTCGGACTTCCAGGGCCTGGACATGGATTTGCCAGCATTGATAAGCAAGCAACACGATGCGCATCGCAAATGCTCGCTACCACAATATGTCTCCTTGTCAGCGGCGTTTGCCTTTCTCTCCGTCTCTGTGTTTCTCAGGTGAGTCTTTCGCAGGGTGGCGTGAGATTTCGATTTATTGATTGGATTACTGGTGTTTTTTGCTTTGCAGATTACCGATTATATTCAAGTCGCTGCTCGTGCTTGGCATGGGCACCATCTATGGCCTGTTTATTGAGCTGTCTCACCAAAATATCTTTGAATGCTACGACACCATCGTAAAGTAGGTGTCCAGTTCAATTCCGTCCTTCCATTGACCCACTTAAATATCGTCACGACTAACCCACATTTAATCATCGATTGCCTTTGTTTTTTTTGTTGTCTTCTTTGATTTTGATTTTGTAGAGCTTCCATTCCGCTTCATTTGATCTCGATGGCGCGCATTGTCATCTTTATGATTGCGATACTGGTGCACGGACGTTTAGTGGAAGGAACAGCGCGTCTGGACTTTCTGTGGCAGCTGCAGGCGTCGCAAGAGAAGAAGGAGATGGATGTGCTGCAGGAGTCGAACAAGCGCATTCTGCACAATTTGCTGCCCGCTCATGTGGCTGCACATTTCCTCGATGCACAATTTCGCAACAACATGGTAAGAGTGTGAATGACACCATGACTGACTAACATCCTGACTGACTGACTGACTGACTAACTAGCGTTCTAAATGAGCCTCTCATTAATTGATTGACACCATTAACGATATCGTAAGCTAACTGACTGTCCAACATTCTCACATCTTCACTGAGGTTTTTTTATAAGCCTCTAACCAACTGAATGAAGACCATTAAGAGATATCGTAGGTGATTGACTGACTTACTAATATCCTGACTAACTGACTGACTAGCGTTCTAAATGACCCTCTCATTAATTGATTGAAACTATTAACGGCATTGTAAAGTACTGACTGACCAACTGGCTGAATGATTGACCTGCTAAATAAGCCTATTATTAACTGATTGACACCCTTAGCGACTTCCTAAGTGATTGACCGACTGACTGCCTAGCATTCTAAATGTGCAACTCATTAATTGATTAACTGACTGATTAACATTGTCTCATTTTGACTACGGTTTTAATAAGCCTCTCACTAACTGATTGACACCATTACCGATATTGTAAATGATTGACTGACTTACTAACACCCTGACTGACTGACTAACACACTACGTGAATCTCATACGAACTGATTGACACTATTAACAAAACACTGAATGGCTGACTAACTTACTAACATCCTGCCTGACTGACATTCTAAATTTTATTTAACTGATGGACACTATTAACGCCGTCGTAAGTGGCCGACTGACTAACGACCTCACATCAATTAGTGATGACTTTCCAAAT
Source organism: Drosophila nasuta (assembly GCF_023558535.2). Lineage (NCBI taxonomy): Eukaryota > Metazoa > Arthropoda > Insecta > Diptera > Drosophilidae > Drosophila > Drosophila nasuta. Next base: position 11,419,368 of record NC_083459.1, on the reverse strand, counting down.
TACACTCTCACCAACTGATTGATTGACAGCCTAACATCCTGACTGATTGACTGACTCACATCCTAAGCGATCCTCTCACTAACTGACTGACATTTCTCTCTTTACTCTCCTGTTCAGGAGCTCTATCATCAGAGCTATGCCAAGGTAGGCGTCATCTTCGCCAGTGTGCCCAACTTTAATGAGTTCTACACCGAAATGGATGGCTCCGATCAGGGCCTGGAGTGTTTGCGTCTGCTGAACGAGATCATCGCCGACTTCGATGAACTGCTCAAGGAGGATCGCTTCCGGGGCATCGACAAGATTAAGACCGTGGGCAGCACGTACATGGCAGTCGTAGGTCTCATACCCGAGTACAAGATACAGCCAAACGATCCCAATTCGGTGCGTCGTCACATGACCGCACTGGTGGAGTATGTGAAGGCGATGCGTCTATCGCTGCAGGAGATCAACAGTCACTCGTACAACAACTTTATGCTGCGTGTCGGTTAGTCTAACTAATATGCACACATATAGTGTAGAAATTGAAGCACACACATTGACATTGACATTCATTCTGATTTTAGGCATCAACATTGGTCCTGTGGTTGCTGGCGTGATTGGAGCACGCAAGCCGCAGTATGACATCTGGGGCAACACGGTGAACGTGGCCAGCCGCATGGACTCGACGGGTGTGCCCGGTTACTCGCAGGTGACGCAGGAGGTGGTCGACAGTCTGGTTGGATCGCACTTTGAGTTTCGTTGTCGCGGCACCATCAAGGTGAAGGGTAAAGGCGACATGGTCACCTATTTCCTGTGCGACAGCAGCAGCAATGCCCTCAACGGCGAGGTGCGCAATGCGATGATCAGCAGTCGACCGACAACGGGTGCAGCGACAGCGAACGACACATTGAGCCAGGCTGGTGGACTGCATCCAGCTGAGTACTATCAAAAGGCGTCGCAGTTCCAGGAGAATCGCCTCAACACGGACACGTACAGCAAGAAGGACAACGGGCATCTGTACAATGTGGTGGGCGAGGAGCAACAGTTGCTGCTGCAGCACCAGCATCAACAGCAACAGCAACCGCTGCCCGCGCCCCCAACCGCCGTGCATCATCATCTGCATCAGCAGCAACAGCAGCGACTCAACAGCAAGCTGCAGAAGCAGCCATTTATGGCAAACGGGGGATTGCCCAACATACGGGAGAACGGACACAATGGGGAGATACATTATGTGCCGCCGAATCTAACGATGGCGCCCATCACAGCAACAGTCACGGTTGTGGCACAGCAGCAGCAGCAGCAACAACAGCAGCAGCAGCAGCAGCAACAGCAGCTCCAACTCCAGCACCAGCTCCAGATCCAGCACCAGCTCCAGCTCCAGCACCAGAACCAGCACCAGTCCATTCCTTCGGTAATGTTGCGCGAATTCAATATAATTGAGAATCCGAACACCGGTGGCCGGCAACAGCAACAGCAGACGCAGCAGCAGCACCAGCTGGAGCAATTGTCGTCGGCACCGCGTCCCCATGCACATCTGCAACACCTTGGCAGCAGCCTAGATGCTGCTGCTGCCGCTGGTGGTGGGTCAGGCGGCATTGGGGGAATGGCGCTGACCGGCGATTGCTTCATGATGCCGCGGCGCGATCAGCTGCGCAGCTATGCACCGCCGGCACCGGCGATGCCCCTTAATAACCAGCATGGCCAGCATCATCCACTGCATCATCAACTGTATCACCAGCATCAGCATATGAATCAGCATCAGACACCATCGTCCACCAGCCTGGGCTATGGCAACTGCCGTGAGAGCGAGCCGCTATTGCATGCCAGCAGCGTCGCGCCGGTAGCCAAGGTGAGTGATGACGTTGACCTCATGATCTGGAGCAAGGAGATACTTCTCTGAATGAAGCTCCAGCTCCTGCTCCTGCTCCTTCTCAAAAACCAACCAAACTGCCAATCTGCCCAAAGTCAAAGCCAAAAGCCAGCCAGCCAGCCAAACCCCGAAGCAACTCAGCAACCCAAAAAAAAGAATTAAAAACATCCTTCAACAATTGCAAAACCCATCCTTCATTTGTAACTAATCCAAGGCATGCTCAATGCGTTCATCTGTAAACATGTGTGTATATGTGTGTGAGGGATACTGTCTTTATACAGACAAATATCAAGAATTATGCATTTTATGTTAATTGAACATTTCGCTAAACTTAGTCGAAGAGTACTTACATTTTCTTTGAATGTTTTGCAAGTAATATTTTAAGGGAGTTTCCTAATATGTAATTGAAAGTTTTGCAAATAGTATTTAAGGGAATTCCATTAATTTTAATTGTATCTTGTGCAATTAATATTTTAAGGGAATCACCTCATTTTTGAGTCAATGTTTTGCAAATAATATTTAAGGGGAATTCCATAATTTTAATTAAATATTTGCCAAATAATATTTAAGGAAATTCCATAAATATGCAGGCTTTTATTTACAATTGAATTTGTTTACAAAATATGTGTCAAAACATTTCAAACTAATTAGCAAGTTCTTACCTACACACTCGACTCGAATAATTCAATTTGCTTGCACTTGTTTAAAGAGTTTGAAATGCCTTTTGACGCATAAATTAATCTATTTTAAGCGTATTTCGTTCGAAGAGTTTGAAATGTGTTTTTGAGGTACTTCTAATTCTAAATGTAGTGTTTAAATAAATTGATTTTAAACGTATTTATTATAAGCTTTTTAGACAAGTTTTGCTAGTTGCTTAAAATCATTTAAAATGTACAAATTTTATATATGTTAGTTATTTAGGAAATGTCTTCGCTAAGAAATCTTTCAAATCGATTTAAGTGTAAGAACTTAAGATTTCTAGTTGATCGATATAAAATATGATCAGAGTTAAGCTACTTTATCTACATATTTCCTCACACACATACACACACAGCTAATGGTCGTATAAGATAATTGTATTTATTGGCGATTTGTGCGAATGTTTCCACCTACTTTTCTCTTCATCCCTCAACTATTATGGTATTATATACAAATCATACATATTTTTTCGATGATGTTTTTGTCGATGAATAAGTATCTATCTATCTATCTATCTATATATATATATATATATCTGTGTGTCTCTAACTGTGTATTCCACTCTTTGCATGATGTCACCCTCAAAAACTCGCCCTTCGCCTCGCCTCGCCCTCAACCCACAACTCACACAACTAACAACACGTATGTAGATCATGCCCATGCAGCATGCGCCAAAGTACGAGCCACCACGTTACACCTGTCCCAACTCCATGTTGTCACTGCAGCAGCAACAACAGCAGCAGCAGCAGCTTGAACTGGTCCCGCAACAACACCAACAACAGCAGCAACAACAACAACGTCAATACGCACTTTACTCGCAGCAGCCGCCGCTGCCGCAATTACCGCCAAAGCCGGCGATGCGCAGCTATTTGAAGCCGCTGCCCAAGCTGCCGACAGACATTGAGGAGAGTCGCGAGATGTCATCGACCGATGATCTCAGCTCGCGACCGCATTCGCCATCGATGAGCAGCTCCGATGAAAGCTACTCGAAGACCACCGAGGGCGAAGGCGATGCCGATGAGGATTCGCCACGCATCAATGGCGGCCACCTGCAGCGCAATGGGATCGGGATCGGACTTGGACACGGATTTGGGCACGGCAATGGCATTGCGATGGGCTACAATGTGCCGCATGGGGCACGCGTGAATCCGTTGCAATGGCTCTATCCCTGCGACATACAAGTGGATCCCACCTCGCCGGTTGTGGACATGGCGCAGCTGCGCGACTTTGACCTCAGCTCGACGACCGAAAGCCATGGCCAGCAGACGACCAGCAATACGACGAGCAATACACAGCACAAGGGCGACAGCTGCAACAGCTTTGACTATCAGAAGACGACGACGGCAACGGCGGCGACAGCGGCTGCTAATGGAGTGACAAATGGAGCAGCAACAGCAGCTGCTTCTGCAACGAAGTCACCGTTTGAACGCGAGTTGCAACGGCTGTTGAACGAATCGTCGCGAGCCCGCTGTATGGCAGCAGCAACCACGACAACAACGGCAGCAGCCACCAATTCGGAGCACACCACCAGCAATTGCAGCAGCCGGCACAACGTTGACTTGAGCTATTCGGCCAGCAACAGCAAACTGAGCTCGATCAATGGCCATGGACAGAGTCTGGGCAATGGCCAGGCCGAAGGTGGTGGCGGTGGCTCCAGCAGCAATGGGAATCTCAGTGGTGGCAGCAACTCCAACAGTGGTAACAACAACAACCATCACAAGGATCAACAGCAGCAGCAGCAGGAGCAAGAACTGCTTGCCATGGCGATGCAAGTGACAAGCAAACAGCTGCCGATGAGCAATAGCTTCATGATTTCCAAGCATCCCGTTGGCCTCGAGGCCATCAAGGAGATAACGCGCCACAAGAATCCCTCAGAGTCCAGTCAAATGTGAGTAACTGCTTCATAGCCAAATCATTCAATTTCATTTAATCGATCGCAACATTCACACTTCATGTGTATCTAATCTTAAATATTCGTTCATCATTTGCCATTGCTTTTTGCTTTTACTTCTTGGTATTATTTCCCTTGGTACTAAAATAGTTTGTCGGATGTGTATAGCATTCTTTGTATTTATGTAATTTTAGTTATTTATCTAATAGTTTCCTCATGATTAGTTATTTAGTTTATTTGATTAAATTCCTGATAAGAAGGAAGATTTCTAAACTATTAAAATATTCAAAACATGCAACTTTGCTTTAAGCTACTTAAGACGATTTCAAATCTATTTTCTAATTTCTTCTTCATGTTTTTATATTTGTAAATGTAGCTTGGTTTATTGAGTTACGTTTTTAAGTATCTATGCTAAAAATTGTATAACAAATCGATGCCTAAAAAAGAAGATTTCTAAGTGATATAGTTTAAAATCAATATTTACTATTTAAACCAAAAAATCTTGATATGCTCTTTTTCTAATTTCACTTTCGAAACCAACAAACCAACAATTTTTTACAACAATTAAAAACAAATGAAGAGTTTGCTTGTAGACAATTAGAAATAGTTAAAAAAGAAGTTTAAGAAACTTATTTGTTGCTTTGATTTTTGCAGGCAAACATCGGATACGGAATCGTGCGAGATTCTGCACGAGAATCGCAACCAGATGCATGCGCTGGCCATGCTGGAGCTGCATGCGGCCAAAGAGCAGCATCAGCAGCAGCAGCAACGTTGCCATCGTCAGCGACCGCGCTCCAAGGAACTGCAGCACAGCTATGAGAGCTTGGACAGGCTGGATGGGGCTCTGTCACAGCAGCAGCTATCGCAGCAGCAGCAACAGCAGCAGTCGCAGCAACAGTCACAAAGGCCGCGTCATCACCATCATCATCATCATCACCAGCAGCGACAACAGCAGCAACAACAGCAGGCGCGCTACAATCACGTGGAGCAGGAGGAACGCGATGATACCGAGGACAACCTGGCCGATGAGGAGTTCGAGGATGATGAGGTGAGCCATGATGTGCGTCAGAAGCGATTGCTGCAGAGCGAGCACAACAAGCTGAAGAACGACAAGCAACAGCAGCATTCGCTGGTGCACAATGTGGAACTGGAGCAGGAGCAGCAGCAGCTGGAGGAGCAGCACAGGGAGCGAGAGAGGGATAGGGAGACAGCGCCGCTGGCCAATGGCAGTATGCGGCTAGAGGCGAATGTGATAAACGATGAGCTGAAGTATGGAGCACATCATAACCACCAGTCCATGGACTCCAATCCGTTGGAGAGCCAATCGGAATGGTCGGACGATGATTGCCGCGAAGAGGCCACAGGTGAGTATCTCAAAAGTATCTAATTTCAAGTAGATAGTAATTGTGTGTTGTCAACGTGTCTTCAAAGGCGGCGCAGAATCAACGGGTTACATTACCGATGAGCCTGGCCTGGAGAATATCTCGTTGTTGAACGAGGCGGGACTGACGGATGCCGAGGGCGCCTTGTCGGATGTCAATTCGCTGTACAATGCACCGGATGTGGATGACACCTCGGTGTCGAGTCGGGCCAGCTCGCGCCTGCTCAGTCTCGACTCGCTGAGCGGTCTCTACGATTGTGATCTGGACTCCAAGCATGAGCTGGCCATTGTGAATGCCTCGCACAAGATAACCAGCAAGTTTGGTCCTCCGCTATCGCCGGCACAGCAACAGCAGCTGCCGACAGCAGCTGGAGCAGCAACAACTGGAGCATCACAGCAACCAGCAGCGCAGTCGCCGCAACAGCAGTCACAACAGCAGCAGCAACAGCAACAGCAAAGTTAAGGGAATGTACTTAAAGGAGAGAAAGAGGAGAGGAGACCCGCACTCAAACGTTGTTACTGCTATATGCAAATGGTGTCTATTAATTTACAATATAACTACCACAAAAAGTTAGTTGTTAGGAACTCACAAACATACACAGACACTCACACACACTAATATACATATACATATATATATAAACTATATACATATATATTTATGCATTGTACAGGAAGGAAAACTGAGACGAGTTACTTTGTTCTCAAGGTTGCTTTCCATTTCAAACTACTTATGTAGTTTACAGCACTCTCTTTACGTATAAGATCAGTTTTTTTTTTCTTCGCGTGGTCTAGCCCGTTCTTAGGTATTATATATGTACATAGTATATACAAAAAACACACACACAAAATATATATATATAAATATATAAAGAAAATGAAATATAGACATTGGTTAACGCAAATTGGCCCAGTTAAATGTTCCAGTTGACGATCGAGCAAAACGCAAAACTAATTGCAAACTTGAATTCAAATATACTTCAAGAATATATTATGCAAAACAAAAAAGAATTTAACAAAAATGTGTATGTATATGCGTTTTTAGATTTAGTCGGTAATACATCACAATTATCATTCTGAACGATATGTGGATAATTGAAATTCATTTGTGCGCTTAGCCTCTTTAAGATATAATTTGCTCATTTGTTATACTACTTATACTTAATCGTACATCATAAGCACATAATTTAATATGTATACCTGTATGCCTATATATTATTTAATAATCGAATAAGCAAAAAAACAGATCGATAGTGAACTACAACAACAATTTGCATGACACGTTGTAAATAAAGCGAAATATTATAAATATTTAATCGAGAATCTTCAACTTTCAACTTGTACTCACACATACTTGGCACAAAAAAAAACAGTTTTCTTTTCGAAATATCAAGAATGAATATTAACCTTATGTACTATGTAGTAAATGTATTCATTCATTTATAAACAGATTTGTTTAACGCCAAGCGTCATGTGCCATTTAACGTATCATACTTTTAAATGCTGCGCTAAAGTGTTTGCCTACTTTCAGGCGCCGCTCGCACACTTTCTGTATATACACACACATACAAACATTCCTAGTTACCATTTACATTGCTTACTTAATGTACTCTTCATTAGTTGCACTTAAGCAAAGTACAGCTTATGCGTAACAGGTCGAAAAGGCTTTGAGTCAATTTTTTGTTGGCTGCCGCACAATTTTCGCAGAATTTCCACACGCAAAGGTTTTCCTCATTTGCTCTGCAAAGCAAGCATTTCTGATTTGTTTCAAGTGAAACCATCCACAGAGAGTGGTTAATCCCATTATGATTCATAATTACTAGCAACTGAAAGGCAATTGCATAGATATAATTCTATCTCTACACTGTCTTGTGATGCCCCTTCAAAGAAATCGTACAACAAATACAAAAGCAAAACTAAACAGATAAAACAATAAATAAAGAACAACCGTGACAAAAAATAAAAAGCAAAGATTATAGAACATATGTATGTATATGGAGAAATAAACCATATTTTCTGTGTACAATTTAACAAGATGGAGATGAAGAAGAGGAAGATCGTTGAAGATAGCGAAGCAAACTAAATGACATAAATAACTAGAAACAAAACAAAAAGATGATGAAAAAACAGCCCACAGATTTACTTATATGCAGACCATAAAAATATTATATGAAAATGAAAAATTACTCAGACAAAAATATATATACACACGATAAATACCTAATTACCTATATAGTATATAGTAAGCAGAACCAGAAAGAGAGTCAATGCAAAACATAGCAAAAGAATGATTAAAAATTAACAGAGCGATATAGAAAGAGATAGCAAGAGAAAGAAGGAAAGAGAGAGAGAGAGAGATATGCAAGCTTAAGGCATGATATTTATTTTTCTGTACCGAATTGCAAATGAATGATATCTACATATGTATCTACAACAAATATAAATATAATAAATGGATTTATGAATATATTATATACATATATGTATATCTTCCACAATGGAGATTGTAAGAGCAAAATGAAAATCCTTGTGGCCTCATCTCTACTATACACATACATATATACATGTGTATGTATGTATGTATATGGCTGAGTACGGCGAAAACACAATTAAAGACCCATAATAAAATCTTACAAATACGTATAACTAAATGGCAGCATATCAAATATGTTACAAAATGTCAAGAGTTATTTATTTGGGAATGGGACTTTATGTTCTTATTAATAGAATTCATGGGGAAATGAACAAAGAGGGTATATATGTACACATATTTTTTACGTTATCCATTGCAGTTGTTTAATAATAGTAAGTCTTTCAGCATACCACTGCAAGAGCGCACAGCTTGAGATACCATCATGGAAAGCCAGCTAAAAAGAAAATCCCTTCGAAGGATTGCGAGTGTCATCTCGTTGATTGGGAGTTCGCGAAATACTCGACATTTCATCCAATAGTGACATCAAAGGATCAGTAAATCATGTTCAGTTATTATATTCAAATTTGAAACATTTTTCTTTGCGTTTTAGCAGCCAACCCAGTCAATGAATCGACGTCTGTGGTTTTCCCAGATGAAGAATCAGTTGAATCAGATGCGTTTCTTTACGACAGCCAATTGATGAAAATTAAAATGACAATTGACAATGAATCTGAGCCAAGCATATCCTATGACAGTAATGAAGAAACCTGCCTGCTACAAGAACAAAGTGTTATCCCATAGAATAATTTAAACTACGTGCTCGAAGTGCCAAACTAACTACGTCGTTGAACACACAGCGAGAAATACATCGATGAGGAAGTCCAAACACACACGATCTTTACAAATGTGTCCAAGGGCCAGGTGGCTAAGAAGGATGAACTGCAAAAGGCATTCGATCCCAAAGGAGAACTCCAAGTGTCGGAGAAGGAGCTATAAAGTGTCCTCAACTCACAGCTCAACAGTATCGTGAATAGCGTGGCAGCGCTGTGTTTGAATCCCGAAACACGACGTCCATATCTTGCATCGAAAAATCCCTTAAGGATGCAGACTTCTCCTTCAAGATGAACAAGAACCCCAAACAAAACACACTGGAGGTCATAAAAATGCTGCGCGAGCATTTGCCTATTGAGCGCTCAAGAATGAAGCTACGCGTAAGTTTTGCAGGCAAAGAAGGCGGCGGTAAGCTGAAGGAGAATGTCATCAAGTTGGCCAATAAAGTGGAACACGAAGAATGGGACGATGCAGCGCTGCTTCTGACATTGCTCATCGATCCGGGACAGTATCGTGTCATTGACGAACTCGTGCGCAACGAGACCAAAGGCAAAGGATTGCTGAAGCTGCTGGAACTTAAAGAAGTGGTGGAGAGCGATGAACTTTTCTAACATGTGATTACATTTAATAGTACATATGTATGTTATATATAAAAACCGGATACTTGTTATTTAACACGCCGAATGCATAAAGATAAAAAATTGTCGATTGAGCCCCAGGAAGCAAGATACATCGTTCACTCTTCACTTGCGTTTCTTGAGATTCTCGAAGCGACGCGACAGCTCATCGAAATCGATCTCGTCATCATCCTCCTTCTTTCCACTGCCACTGCCCGGAACATCGGGCAAATCATTGGGCACATTTGGGAGCGTTGGCAGATCCATCGATGGCGGCGGTGCGCTGGGCTGCTCACCAGCTCCAGCACCAGGCGGCAGCTTGGAGCGTGGTTGTGGTTTCGGTTTATTGGCATTCTGTGAAAAAGAATAACAATATTTACATGAAAAATCTTGTGAAATGCGAAAGGACGTTAAGCGTCATGCGTCGTCGTTGGTCAAGTGCGTGCCGCTGACCTGAAAGTTAGCAGGATTAATCGAGGAGTAACGTGGCGGCGGATCGTGCGGTTTGGGGCGCTGTTAACCAAAATAAGAATTCGAAATGAAATCATAAATAGTACGAAAATAAAGCAATGTTAATGAAGCGAAAACAAAGCAGGGGAAGGGGAGATAAAGCTGGCACAACGACAATGAATATGACTCATTATTCTCTGTTGGTTCTCTAACACTTACACGCACATGGAGACGTCACAGGGACAGATAGAGAGAAGACATCGGAGCAACGATGGAATTGAAGGGTTACAATGAGGGGAAAACAAAAAGCAAGTTAGTTTTAGGACCAAGTCCAGGCATATTGGATTCCTTTTTACTAAAATTATCGTATATTTGATTATCTATATATTACTTTATTATTATCATATCTGACTCATCATTTATTATAGTCATAATCAATACTAAATTCCCCTATGGTCAAGCAGGGCTTTCCCTATGAGCTTTATATGATTATAGTATAATAATTATGAATGAAACGGTGATAGTGCAGCGAAAGTTTTAGGCATTATTAATAGAAAGCCAAATTGCAGTTTATATACGAGTATTCAATTTCATTAATGTATACACTCACAAAAGCAATGATAATGAAAACCTTCTAACATCTAACTGCTAAAAGTCTATTTTATCAACAAAATCTAATCATGTGTACATTAAGGAATAACCAGAGTATATATACAAAATTTTGACATCAATCATAGGTCTATTGAATCGATCATCAAATTTCTTTCAAATGATTTTTGCAAAATAGAACTTTCCAATCAGTAGATTTATATATGGACGTAAAATATAATGCTATACCGCAAATGTCTCAATATTCTTCTTAAATATTCAGTTTTTTTTTTTAACATACGATAATTTTGGGAAAAAGCAATCACACTACAATGGGGAAGAAACCTACCAAAATATTTTCGTCCGGGCTGCCAGAGCCATCGGGCTCCTGAGTTTCGTGCTGTAATTAACGCAAATCATGCAGAGACATGCAAAATTACAGCCAAGAGGAGACTAACAAAGAGAGAAAGGGAATAAAGAAACCGGCATACTTACGTTAATGAAATTCGTATTCAAATCCTTTTCCTCGGCGCACTTGCTCTGTGATGGCGTTGACGACGATGACGGCTGATTTGGCGGTATGTTGTAGGCAAACGGCGGCGGCGGTTGCACAGGAGCTGGGCCCGCACAGGCGGCTGCTCCGCCACCTCCTCCTCCGCCACCACCTCCAAAGGGTGGATAATTAAAGGGTTTGCTAGTGGGCGGCGCTGGCATCTCGGGCAAATGCGGCATGGCCGGATAGCCAATGAAACCCATTTGTGGTGGCCCAGGTGGAGCTCCACCCGGTCCTCCACTGAGGTTATTGCGATCAGACAAATCAATGAGATGTGCCTGCTGATCGGGCTTTTCCTCCTGCATCACCTGTGGATCTGGCTCGAATTCAATGTTGTAGTTCTTGGCAATGGCAATCAAATAGTTCTCCACCAGCAGCTTGGGTGGCGCCTGCAGTGTGAGCTTGTGCATAAGCTTCTCGGACACATAATGATCACCAGTCGCAGTGCGTGAATGCTCTGCAAATTGTGGTCCATACTTGTGTATAAAGATGTCCGAGATTACTTTCAGCTCGGCAATGTCGCTTTGAAGACGGGGACACACCCATACCAGACTGGACACGGGCTCAGCGATGCCAGCGTCCAGTTCTTTCATTTGCTGAATGAGTCCGAAGCGAGCCAGCAACAGATCGCAATACATTTCCACGATTTCCATGGCCTCCACGAGGTAATCTTCCCTACAATGTATTTGTTTTTTGTTGTTAGCTACGTTAGGGCTGATTAGGGAAATCCCCTTTCTGCACATACCTTATGATGTGCTCAACACGAATCCTCGCACGCTCCGTTTTGCCTGTGGAAAGATAATCTGCGATCTCCTTTCGTGACTTTTGTGCCAGCTCCGATTTCTTTTTTCTCGAGCAACTTGAGACGATTCTGCGCCAAACGCAGATTTGTCTTTAGTTTATTATAATTGGGTCCGCTGGAGAACATTGTGTAGCTGCTCCTTCTTGCACTGAATTGTTTCTAATTATTTACTACGAGGTTTTTTTGCAGATGATTCACGAATTAACGACAAACAAAAACTGTTCGTGTGACGTCACGAACTGGAGCTGCCAACTAGGCGCACACAAAAATAGCTTATATTTAGAGCAATTATTACTACCAATTTCTTAGAAGAAATTAAAGAAATGCCATTTAATAAGAAGTTGTAATGAATTAGGTGAAATTATTAAAAACCCTTTGTAAATTATTGCAAATTAATTTTAAATTGCAAAACAATTGAACATTACAAACATTGTAATTACATTCCCAATAAATACTCATAAACTTAAAATATAAACCAATTAAAACAAAAGTTTTGGGCAAAACAAATAAAAACTAAATTGTATTTATCACAAATTAGTAATTTAAAATATCACGAGCTACCACAAATTTAAATAATCAGCGCATAGAGCTGCCAACTCGAATATTTGTCTGTAGCACCAATTTAGACCAAACTACTTCGCTGTGTGTTGTTGCTTTCGTCTTCCTCTTCACAATAATTTGCAAGAGCTGCGCGCTCCTTTCGCGCTGCACAAATCATAGTTAAAACCGACATCAACATTTAATTAACATTAATTTGCGTACATAGGAAACATTTAACAATGTGCACAATGTGTAATAAAAAGGTGCTAGTGTCGTATACGCGATGTGTCATTAAAAATGTGAAAATTAAGAAAACTCCAGTGATAAGTGGCTTTCAGTCTTTTAGTGGTACCACAATTGATACTCAGTGCCCTACATGCCAAATAATGGTATCCCTCTATATTAGACGGAACCGTACTAAAGGCAAACGTCGATAAAAATGGAGAACAAAACGCAGCACTGGAAAATGTTTGCGAACAGCTGACTCGATGAAGACAGCCGCTAGAGGGCGCGTCGAGCATATCGAACGCTGTGCGTTGGCATTGCCAACTGCAATAACTCCATGTTTGTTTGTGCCTGGTGCCTGCTTGTGTGTTTAAGAATAATAAAAGCGAATTTTCGTGCAAACGTCGTGGACATTTAATTAAATCCATCAGCATATATTAACACAAGTGCGAGTGTGTATATTTTAGAGTTGCAAGCAACACAACAAATTTGCTGGGTCTAAAACGATTAAATAGATAGAGCGACTGCGAACAGGAAAATTGCGCTGTTGCTTTGTGACGTCACAGACAACACACAACGCGCAGCATAAAATGGGTTATCGGAAATATCTTCCATTTATCTTATGTGTTGTAGTGCGCCATGGAACAGTATATTACCATTGAGGACATGGAGATGATGCCCGTTTTTACGGATCTGCAGATGCTGCAAGATGATCAGCAGCTAGTGTTCAACGATCAGCAGCAAGTGGTTTACCAAACAGCGGGACCAGTGCAGTATCAGCAACCACAGGCAATGGCAAGCGCAGGTCATTACATTACCCTTGGTGCTGATTTGCAACAACAGCAGCAACAACAACAACAACAGCAGCAGCAGGAAGTGCAACAACAGCAGCAAGTTGTCATGCATCATCAGGATCAGCAAGTTCATTATCAGCAGCAGCAGCAGCAACAAGAAGTGCAACAGCAGCAACAGTTGCATCTGGAGCAGCAGCAGCAACAATATGTACAACAGCAGCAACAACAACAACCCGCCATTCAACATAATCAGCAAAACTACTACACTTCTGATCAAGTGTTGCAATCGAATACAATTGTGCAACATGCCATCATACAGCAACTGCAACAGCAGCAACAGCAAAAGATGCAGCAGCAACTTCAGCAGATTGTCTACCGAATGACGACCACGCAACAACAACAGCGGCAGATAGTAAGTGTCTCACAACCTTTGACCCCTCAATTGAGCGTAAATTTGGGCATCAATTGCACTTAGTACAGACAAATCTTGTCAGCTTTGCAGCCTTCTAGCTCTTACTATTTGGTTGATATATTTATTTAGTTAGGCAGTGAGTCAGCGTAAATAATTTTGTTCATAATTAGCAAACAGTTTTACTTGGTTGTTTTGAGAAATTGTTCCAACATTTATTGCCTTATCCGTTATAGAAATAAACGTAGAATTGGGTCAGAAAATTATATACATTATAGGCTTTTTTAATCAATAAGCAAAGCAATAAAAATTTCATATAACAAAGATGACATCGCTTTTAAAGCATAATAATTTGCCAATTAAAAAACTAGTAATTTGTTGACTAGGTTTTGTTTCATGCTTGTCATATAATTACAATTATGTTTTGATTTGGGTTTTCACACAACTGTCTTCAGAATTAGTGTTAAAAATAACGTGCAATTTCTTTCTTGTTTTAATCTGTTCCTCCATATTGTTATTGGGCGAGGGCTTTATTGTTGCTTTGATGTAACTTATTGCTAGTATTGACGGTGTAGTGCTATATTTTCATTTCAACTCTAGAGAACTTTTATGTTTTACAATCTAGGAGGTATTCTCATTATTGACAAGTAAAACTTGCACAATAGAATTTTAAATTTCATTTATACTCTAGCTAATCTGTTACTTTTGCTCTCTCTTCAACAGCAGATGCTGAATAGTTTAACAGCTGACTGGACCTCCGGTCTTGATACAAGTGCCACAGCACCAGAAAATGATGTTGCGATAGGCAACAGCGATACCGCAGCAAGGCATCAACATACATTCGTACAACAATCGCTTGGTGTACACAACTTCGCCGCAGGAGCAGCAACAACAGCAACAGCACGTGCTGCGTAACGTGAAACAACAGCAGCAGCAACAGTTGCAGCTGCAAGCACAAACCGCACAAACTTGGTGCAGACGTGTGTTGTGCCACAGCAAACGAATAACGTGGTCTTTCAGCAAGTGCAGATACAGAAGACGCCTCTGCACCAGCAACAACAAGCGGTGCAGCAACCATAATTGGTGGCAACTACCGCCCAATTGGTACGCTCGCCATTTCGTGGCAAAACACAGCAGCAGCAGTTGCCGCCGGAGGAAGCGCCACCTTTGCGCCGTGCACAGGCAACATGCACGGCAGGGGCATGGCCGCCATTTGGGGCAGAATGACGCGTAGTAGACGTCAAGTAGCCGAAGTGGAAACCGTGTTGCTGCTGAGCAGTGAGGATGAAGCTGAACAGGATAATGACAGCGCTGTGAACAAGAGTAATGGCAATACTGCCTGCAATCCAATGCTGCCCGATATAAACGAGAAGGTCAGTAATAATACATCAAAATTAATAACTATGTACATGTTTATTTATTGTGCGATATTATCATGATATGCTTATGTTTTATTTACATACATTTAAATATGTACATTAAAATACATATATATGTATATATATTATAAGAAGTATCATCGTAATCTTCATGCACACATTCTTCATTCGTTTATGAATATTTGTGTTTGCATCCCTGTATAGCTAGCTAGCTATGCACACTATTTTTCGTTGCTGTTGGCAATGCTGCGTGCTTGTAGTTACGACCACAGATGGCGCTGCGGTACCACGCCATTTTTACTGTATGCGAGTGTGACGACAAAAAAGAAAGAAGAAGCGCACAACGCAGTCAACATACAAATTTACAATACTTTAATGATTGTAATGAATTTTAACAAAAACTGCAATTAAATAAATACTTGCAAACATTTCGACATTTACTGCATGTGTTGAGTGCCTACACGCAAAGCATTATGGACAACGATGGTGAGGCAGGCAATACAAGCAAAAAATATACACACCTTAGACGATATAAATGTGAACCACATGGAACACAATTAAAAATGCATTTTACACATTTTTTGGCTTGCAGATTTTGTGCGCGGCGATGTCACAGATCAATCGGATGCAGCCCAGGGCGAAGCATTCACCACAAAATTGAGTTGCAAGTGTCTGCGTCTGTTTCCATATCGCTTTGAAGTCACAGAGCCGGTAAGTGAAATAACACCATGATGTATATATAATATATATGCTAATAATGAGTTGGTCCTCAAGGTAAAATTCACGTCAAAGGGCGTGCGCATTGCGGGCATTCTGCCCAAAAAGGATACCAAGTTTGTGCTCCATATTTATAAGCGCGAAGTCATCAAGGTGATTGCTCATTTTGCCAGCTCGGAGAAGGCTCAGCCGCTGATCACACTCTACATGCTGAAGCGTTGCGCACAGTACGTGAAGACGCAGCTGCAGCTGCCTGACGATACAGCCAACGAACGTAAGTTCGCCAATAGTCTTCCTTCGATTTCCGTTCCATAAAAATATTGTTTTTATTCTTTAGAACTCGCTTTCAAGGGCAATGGCAGTTTGCATGAGCGTCGTTTGCTATTGGTGTTTGACAGCATTAACTTCTCGGCACGCGAAACCATCAAGGCCATGTTTAACTTTGTGGATGAGATCTCCTCAAGCGATGCAGCCGAAATCTTTGAACGCATCGCCGAATTGGATCGCAAGGAACTGGAGAAGACGAAACAAATGCCGCCAAGACAACTGCGTCCGGATGAACAAATCAGTCTGCTGATGTATCCCCCCAAAGGAACGGGTGGATTGTGCATACGCATGGAGGATTATATGTGCCTCACCAAGGAATCGTATTTGAATGACATCATCATTGATTTCTATCTGCTCTGGCTGCGCAATACGCTCATTCCTGAAAAGCTGCGCGATCGGACACACATCTTCAGCACCTTCTTTTACAAACGACTCACAACGCTGACGCGTGCCACGGACGTGAAGCTGACAGCGGCCCAGAGGCGTCATGCGCGTGTGCAGAAGTGGACAAAACTGGTGGATATCTTCGACAAGGACTTTATCATTGTCCCTATCAATGAGCAATCGCATTGGTTCCTAGCCATCATCTGTTTCCCATGCCTTAAAGGACCCGTTACCTATGATACTAATCAGCCGGTAGAGCCTCAGCAGCTGAAGCGACATCGTGGCAAGAAAGTGCCGATTGGCAACACAACTATCACATCGCTAGCGAAACGCGACTCCGTCACGTTGCCAACGATGCCCATCGACATTTGCCACATTGCCGACGATGAAAGCGAACGCGACGAAGCGGAAGGCGACGAAAGTGATATGGCATCTGAGGATAGCGAGAGCTCCAATTCACCCAAACGCGTCACCAATGACGATGTGCCGGCTGTGAAGCAGCCATTGATACTTATATTTGACTCGTTGGCGGGTGCTTCACGTAGTCGAGTGGTGGCAACGCTGCGCGATTATCTCACGTGCGAGTACAAGGTGAAGAAGCCGGATGCGCAAAAGCACATTTTCAACAAGGACAACATGCCGGGCCATTGTGTCAAGGTGCCACAGCAAAATAACTTTACCGACTGTGGTCTTTATCTGCTGCAGTATGTGCAGCAGTTCTTTAAGGAACCCATTAAGGATTATCGGCTGCCTATCAAGCAGCTGACTAACTGGTTCGATTATCTGACTGTGACCAAGAAGCGTGAGGATATTGCTCATCTAATACAGCAACTAATGGACGAGAGTAATAGTAATCAGCGTCTGATATTGCCTGTGATTGAGTTCCCCACGCTTAATGGGCAGCTGGTCGATTATCCCGAGAAGTCCGAAAGCGCCGAATTCGAGGAGGAAGAGGGACACGACGACGAAGAGTACGCTAGCGATGCGGTGAGTAAACTAAAGAGTAAATATAACGAATAAAAACTAATAACATTTAATTTGTAATGACAGCATGATGATAGCGCTAATACGGAGATGGAAGTGGATCCCACGTATGAAGAGTTGCAGACAGCAAAGGCTGCGACACAGTCGTCAACTGCAGCCACTGTGACCACAAACACGACCACGCCTCGAACCACCACAGCACGTCGTTTTATGCTAAAGCGTGGCTTGCAGAACGGAGCAGCAGGTAGTCCAAGCGGCGCCAATGGGGCAGACAACAACAATGACAACCAGTTGGAGCTGCAGTTGATCAGCTCGCCTAAAGCCGTCTCCTCACCGAGTAGTATGCTAAAGAATCGCATTGCTGGCATTGGTGTCGGCAGTTTGAAAATACGCAAGATTGAACCATAGCATCTGGGACCCGATCCCATTGCCGATATCCCGCCGTTGCAGTTGCTATAGCTGTTGCGTCCACTGTAAATAGGAAAGAGACATGAATAGATTTTTAATTTATAAATGCAATTACAATAACAAATGAATAAAATATTATGTACAAATAAATGCGAATTTTATTTGAATTAAGGATCCATTATCGTGATAGGTCACTAAAGCACGAATCTCTTTTACTTCTAATGCCCCGTTGACCGCCTTTGTCGAGAACCAGTTTGCGCAATGACTTTGATTCTGAAGAATTGAAAATAGTATGCGTATTAAAGCTGCTTTGCTTACGCTTGCTACGGTCTTTGCCATGTATCTGTGCCGTATATACATTGCAAGCTACATGGCACATGCAAAGTTGGGTTATGTTTACATGTTTACAGCAGCAGGTGGCTGAGGGTAGAGACGACGGAAGCAGATGCACGAATGACGAGCACAAAGCAAACGTCGAAAGACGCTCGCTTCACGCGTTGACAAAGCACATCAGCTGTTTTTGAAGAACACCATTGGAAACAGTCAAAATCCTATATATTTTCCAAATTGCAAATGTAAAATAATACAATATTTTAATAGATTAAATTACATTCATTATTATTGTGTACTTATTGCAAGCCGAAAAATAAACAAAAATTTCAAAAGTCTACTGTATTTCGGACGATTGGAATGTCCATTATCGCAAGGACTACTTTTATAAAGACAAATCGATCCAAGAGAAGCACTAGCTATATAGTTTCAATTGGAATTTATAGTTCTATCACCAACTGCTTATTAGCGCCATCTATGTTTCGTTGGCAATAAGTATTTAAAACTGCAAAAATATTAAATTTATTGTAGCATACTTTCAGGAGCGAAACTTGTGGTCACCAAATATGCAAGTGACTTGCTGTATTTCTGCTTGCTGCTGATTCATGTTCGCCTGGTATTTCATCTGCTTATTGGTTACTTTTTCAACGCTGCTTCAAGAGGCCAAGTACAGCAATCGATGACGGCAAGAATTGTCCGGTTAGCAAACGAAATACTAGGAGAACATAAATCAGCAGCAACCAGAACTAAAGAAAGTCATCTACTAAATTAGTGGCATCATTCATTTGGGCGCCTATTTCAAATTTAAAATTTGAATGTAACCGACAAAAAAAAACACAAATCCGTTAAATATTCAAAAATATGTTTTGTATTATTTTTGGTTTTTGCATTATTTCGGTGGTTTAAAGGAAAATCAGGATGTCCTTTGTCACAAGGATAAGGTTAATAAATACAAACCGATTGGCATACTCAAAAGGACGAAAATCCTTACAGGTTTCAAAATAAATTGTATACAGAAAATAGGCTATAACATGAGAATGTCCTTGCGTATCCTGGCAAGCAATAAATGAATCGATGCATATTAATGAGGCCTAACAATATGTCAAAGGACATTCCAATTATCCTTGTAGTTCTTGAGTTATCATTTAGACCTTGGTTTAAAAAATTACAATTCTTGAATCCTTAGATAATCTCATAATTTTTGATGCCAACCGATAGTGGAGGTCCTTGCAATCCTAGCCGTATACGTCCTTTGAAAATCTGACAGGATATGGACGAGATATAGCTTGTTTTCGAAAAAAGACCGTAGTTGCACCCTCAAAGTATGCTATAATTTTTTTTTGTTTTTAGCGCCACTTTCAAATTTGAAAATAACTGACAAAAGGCTGTTTAATGAATACTCGCTTTAACGCAGTTTAAAAATACAACTGGTAAAGCAACTAAAATACCAGGCGAACATAAAAGAGCAGCAAGTGGATATCTCTATAAATGCAGTCAAATGTGCCTCGCTGCCATTGGTCACTTTCTCTGAACGTGTGTTCTAGTTTGTGGATCCTAAGAGCGGGAATTTGATCTGAGCAGTTTAGGAGAGAGAGAGAGAGAAGTTGAGCTTTGAGCTTTAAAGAACTTTAGTTGCTACTTCTGCTTGCTGCTGATTTCTGTTCGCCTGGTATTTCACCAGCTTGTTTTTAGGCGTTCCTGACGGTAAGAAACAAAAACTGAAAATTAAGCCAATAATATTAGTTCTTAACAGTTAAGTAATAAAATCAGTCAGTTTCTTGACAAGGTAAATAAGTATTACGTTCTGCTGTTAAACAGCTCTGTTAAATTTGTCGCTGTCCGAAAAGCCAATTTGGCATATGTGAAATTTGCTAAGCACCAGGTGATCAGAATCATAAAACAAGCGACAGCAATATAAATTTAAAAATTAAAGTAGCGCGCTTGCGCAGCTTATGTTAAGCCGGTCTGTTAAGTGCTGCTGTTTAGGACCGCTGTTAAATGCTAAGACCGTTGTTAAATGCAGCTGTTAAGGGCCGGTGTTTACTGCCAATGTAATAACTGTTAAGTGGACATTTGTTTTTTTCTCTATAACTCTACAAAATCATTAAGGATCTGGCAAGGACATACCCTTTTGTTATCAAGGGAACAAGGGCTACCAACGACTTTTAAGAATTTCTTATAAAGTTTGCTTCAATATATCGAACATTTTTCAATTTCAATTCTTTGACGAATCCATATTTCTTTTGATGTCAATCGATAGATTTCGATTACATGGATCGAATTCATCAGGTCCGGTCAAAATGCGCAAGGATATGGCCGAGTTAGGATAATTTTTCTAATTTGTAATAATCTAGCAATGCAGCAGCAAATATTATTTGTAGCATACTTTGGGGCTGCGACAATTCGAATTGTCAATGTACCAACAAACGATAGATGGCGCCACAAAGCCTTTGTACTTTTACCAACATTTTAGCTCATCAATTTATCGTTTGTATTAATTTCATACTGACCGTTTGTACCTTAATATTATGATTGAGATATCCTTTTGTATTCTATATATTATATTTTGTCCACAATTTTTGTATTATTTTGTTTGTTTTGTTTTTAATTTTTTTTTGTTTTGTTGTTATATTTTTGTTGGCTGCCGCACAGTTTTCTCAGAATTTTCACACGCAAAGGTATTCCTCATTGAATGATAGTCTAAAACAAACATTTCTGATTTGTTTCAAGTGAAACCATCCACAGAGAGTGGGTAATCCCATGATGATTCATAATTACAAGCAACTGAAAGGCAATTGCATAGATATATTTCTATCTCTACACTGTCTTGTGATGCCCCTTCAAAGAAATCGTACAACAAATACAAAAGCAAAACTAAACAGATAAAACAATAAATAAAGAACAACCGTAATAAGAAATGAAAAGCGAAGATTATAGAACATATGTATATGAAGAAATAAACCATATTTTCTGTGTACAATTTAACAAGATGGAGATGAAGAAGAGGAAGATCGTTGAAGATAGCGAAGCAAACTAAATGACATAAATAACTAGAAACAAAACAAAAAGATGATGAAAAAACAGCCCACAGATTTACTTATATGCAGACCATAAAAATATTATATGAAAATGAAAAATTACTCAGACAAAAATATATATACACACGATAAATACCTAATTACCTATATAGTATATAGTAAGCAGAACCAGAAAGAGAGTCAATGCAAAACATAGCAAAAGAATGATTACAAATTTACAGAAATGAAAATGGGTAGGAGTATCTCATAGTCGAGCTCTCTTACTCGTTGAAATTAAGTGGTTACATTATATTTATCAGCTAGCAGGAAGTATTACACAAGAATTTGTATTTGCTGTTTTTTTATGACCGATAACAATAAAGAAATGGAAAAGAACTCTGGCTCATGATTGCAGGTTGTATCAAAGTGTTCTCCTAATTTTACAATAAACTCTTTTATTTTTGTCATTTCATTTAGTGATGCTCAAAACAATATCTAGTATCATATTTATTCTCACTTGCAAATAAACAATATTATTGTTTACATAACTTTGTTTTTGTTTTGGTTTCTATTTGCTCTGTTGCTAGTTGTGCAGAGTTTTGAGGTAAACAACCACAAGATATTGCGTACCACTTGACGTATACGCGATCGTAAATATATGTTTGACACAAATATAGTCGTTGATTTCAGTTTGCATTCACTGCCACAGCTCATTGGTGATCCCCCCTAGTTGTCATAAAATATAATAAAATATTCCAATTCTTGCATGGCTACAGAATTATATTTTCTGTTCTGTGAATTCTGTTCAATAAATTAGCGACCGCAGTATTCAGAGAATGCGAACATTATCATGGCTCACATAAATTATAAACGACAAACTTCTGTCAGCGAACAGCGGAAATCATTTGAAATTGTTTATACACCTGGAATGGCTTAAAGTGATAACAAGTGTTGTGTTGATTATTTGCATTGAAATTTATTGGATGTAAAATCTATTAAAATAAAAGAAACTAAATTTCTAATTAATAGTGACTTGCTTAGAAATATATTATTTCAATACTCTTTCATAAATTGAGTGGAAAATTTTCGCATTTTTTTATAGCTGACTTTAAAAATAGGATGACAAGTTTACTTAGCGAAACAATTGGTTTAGCAAATATTAAACAAGCTCAGCCAAATCTTCTCTAAAAACATAGTGAATTAGTTTCTTATAGAGGCTTGGAGTTAGTTAAACAAGACTCTTTTCTAATGCAGCTGGTCCACCACGCACGAGTTGCAAACACAGTTGGAGGCATTTTTTCGGAGTGTTTAGTTATTTATCTAACTTTTTATATTTGTATTTAATATACAAATATCAGTATTTGATTCTGTATGCCACGTTTATTTCTTTTGGTAAATTTCGCGACTATAAAAGCCAAGAGATTTGACTATAAATTTACAGTTACTTGGCTGCCGAATTTCGAAATGCTGCGCTTCAGTTTGACACTTCTCGCCATCAGCCTGACCTTGGCTCAAGTCCACGGAGCGGTCGACTATTGCAATGCAACGCTTTGTGGCACTGCCACAAACATTGGCTGCAACAACAATGGGGTATGAGGATGCAAATAGTTTTTGAAAAGTGCGAAAGCGAAACTTATTTAATTAACGCAGACTTGGTCAACAAATTGCCCCACGAGCCCAGCGCCGTACCTCATCGCTATGAACTTGACGATGCGCCAACATTTGGTGAAGCTGCACAATGTGCGACGCAACAATATTGCTCTCGGAAAACTGCCCAGATACGATACGGCCAGGAGAATGGCAACGATGCGCTGGAGTCCACAGCTGGCAACGCTTGCCGCACTCAATGTGAAGCAATGCCAGATGAAGCACGACGCATGCCACAACACACCGCAGTACAAAATGAGCGGACAGAACTTGGCCATCATTTCGTATTCGGGCGCCTCTTCCAGCCAGACGAATGCCGCGCTTCTGACATCGTCGGTGACCATGTGGTGGAACGAAAGACTGGATGCCAACAAGAGTGTCATCGCCAAGTATCCCTCCGACTGGACTGGACCGTAAGAAGCAGCAACTTTAATTGAATTCATAATCACAAGTAATCACTTCGTTTTCTTTCATCCGATTCTTTTAGGCAAATTGGACACTTTACCGTGATGGCGCGACAGAATAATATTGCTCTCGGCTGCGCAGCTGCTAGATATGTGACCAGCGGCATGAACAACTTTCTGCTGGCCTGCAATTATGCCACCACAAACATTGTCGGCAATGCCGTCTATGTGGCGGGCAACACAGCTGCCGGCTGCACCACGGGCACCAATGTCAACTATCCTGGTCTCTGCAAGGTGGCCGAAGTCTTCACCTACTAGAAGACATCTAAGACAATAAAAATCCTGATGTATACAACAGATGTGACACTTATTTAATTGAATTCTAAGGCTTAGTTGACCGACTGACTGAAAGATTTATGATCAACAAAATGGTAAACGGTGATTTGAAAAACTGATAGACAGATAGATTTCCGGGCAGACTTCTCGACTGAGCAGAGCAGACACTGATAAGCAGACAGGTGCGTGGAAGAATGGACAGTGATATAGTTGAATACACAGAGAGAAAAAGAGACATTAAAAAGTCGAAAAAGTTAGCCAATTTCATTGCTCTTTATTTCCAGTTGGCACATTTAAATTGTTTGCTTTATATAATATAAATATGTATGTTATGTATAATTTACGGTTGCTGTGTGCTTTGCATTTCCATTTGGTAAACATTTGCGCTGGCTAAAACAAATAATGACAGAAAGTGTGCATGCTGCACTCTAACGTTCAGTTTGCTTCCACCTGCAGTGTGTTGTATCAGTCAGTATTGGAGCAATTAGTGTTGTAGCAGTCAGCTTTGCATATTGTATTTATCAATTTATTTGTGTTGCATTTTCTTTTATTAACTATTTGAGCTGGCCAAACAAATACGGTCAAGGCACGTGCAGGCGTAAGTCTCTTTCGTTCTTGATATTAATTACTTTATTGACAAATGTAATTGCTCTCTTGGAGTTTTGTAGTGATCAGTGTTATAGCGTTCACTTCCTCAATTGCATGTTTTGTCGCAATCGGCTTTATACAAGTAATTAAATTGCGGATCTTATTTTGCAATTTAATTTGCTAGTTGCTTTCTTATTATGCTAGAACATTTAGTATTACAGCAGCGAGTCTTCACCTTTGTAAGTGTATAAATTCTACTTCCTTTTTATACCCGCTACCCATAGGGTATTATAACTTTGTGCCGGCAGGAAATGTATGTAACAGGTAGAAGGAGGCATCTCCGACCCTATAAAGTATATATATTCTTGATCAGCGTCAACAGCCGAGACGATCTAGCCATGTCCGTCTGTCCGTCTGTGTGTCTGTCCGTCTGTCCGTATGAACACCTAGATCTCAGAGACTATAAGAGATAGAGCAATAATTTTTTTTCGGCAGCATTTTTTATGTTTGCACGCAGATCAAGTTTGTTTCAAATTTTTGACACGCCCACTTCCGCCCCCGCAAATCAAAAAAATCGAATAACAAGCCTAATTTTAAAGCTAGAGTTGCGAATTTTGATATATACAATAAATTCTATAGTAGTTATGATTTCTGACAATTTGGTTACGATCAGATAAAAATTGTGGAAGTTATTAAAGAAATACTTTTGTATGGGCAAAAACGCCTACTTACTAGGGGTCTGAGTTGCTTTGGCTGACAATCTGGTATATTGTGCCGTCTATGGTATATTTTGAATGCGGTACTATGTCCATATACCAAATATACCATTTGGTATATTTTTTAGTATTTTTGCAGTATATTCGGTATATTTTGAAAATGATACCGCAATATTTTGCCTTTATTAAAAATGGGTAGCGGGTATCTCACAGTCGAGCACACTCGACTGTAACTTTCTTACTTGTTATAATAAAATTTCACGTTCAAATTCACTCTAGGAGTAAGTGTTCTATCCGACAGTGTTGTAGCACTCAGACTCTTATCATTTAATGTACCATCGGTCAGTCTTGTATCATTCAGTCTTGCAGCAGTTAAACTTTTATTATTCAGTGTTCTATCTTATAGCAGTTAGTGTTCCATCAGTCAATGCTCCATCATTCAGTCTTGTAGAAATCCCTCTTGTAACAATCAACTTTTACATTTGATGACACATCCACGTTAACTAGAAGTAAGGGAATAGCTGTGAATAATTCTTAGTTTTGCCACATTATCACAATGTTCTTTGTTGCCATGACGTCATTAATTATCGTCGCTCGTCTCTGCCGTCTCTAGTGGGAGTTGAGCTTCCGGTACTTGGGTGTAAATTTTTTAAGCAATTGTATCGCAAATTGGATAAAGAAAATTCCGCGGGAAGCGATGCAGTTGATATATAAACGCTGATCGCTGGGCTAGCAGACAACAATCGAGCTTTGTTTTTGTTACAGACATGACCAACATCCCAATCGTAACTGTGCTAATGGCACTTTCAGCTGCACTCACTGGCGTCTTTGGTGCCACGGACTATTGCAAGCAGAACTGCCACGGCAAAAAAACACATTGGCTGCAACAACGATGGCGTGCGTATGACTCAACTTTCCCATTCTTCAATTCTCTTAATAAACATGTGTTTATCTCTCGCTTCGTATCTTTATGACAGGCTTGGGGATCGAGCTGTCCCAGTGACAGAGCCTTGGTTAGTCTCTCGGACGCTGACAAGAATGTGCTTTTGGCCAGCCACAATGGACATCGCAACTTCATCGCTGGCGGCGGCGAGAGCAAACTGAAGCCCGCCTGCCGCATGGCCACCATGCAATGGGACGATGAGCTCGCTTATCTGGCCTCCCTCAATGTGCGCAGCTGTCAGATGAAACACGATGGCTGCCGCAACACCGATGCCTTCCAGTTTGCTGGACAGAATCTTTTCTGGAGAAGCTCCACTGGTCCTCTCAATAAGACGGCAAACCTCATCCAGAGCGTGCACGATTGGTACAGCGAAGTAAAGTACACCGAGCAGTCATACATCGATGCCTATCCCTTCAACTACAAAGGACCCTTCATCGGCCATTTCACCTCCATGGTCGCTGATCGCAACACCCATGTGGGATGTGCTGCATCCACTTACTCGGTTCAGGGGCAATTCAAGGATTTCCTGTTAGCCTGCAACTATGCGGCCACCAATGTGGATGGCATCAAGATGTACAACACGTGCTCTGTCCCAGCCAGCAAGTGCACCACGGGCGTCAATCCCAGCTACAAGTTCCTCTGCAGCGTCAACGAGGTATACGATGTTAACAACTTGTGGTACTGAGTATGAATCTAACAATGCAACGAACCGAATAAAACGCAAAAATATTATGATAAATATAAAGAACCAATAATGTTTCAATATATGTATCTCTGGGCTAAGGCTGTTAAATTTTAATTTTTAAGGCTAAGTGAAAACTCCCCTAGGGAATATTTTGAAAAATAGACTTAAATTTGGAAACATCTCATAGAAAAAAAGAGAAGATTATTTTGTTGAAGACAAGATTAATAAAAAAATCTAAAGTAAATTTGAATTAGAATGAACCGTTGAATGAAGTCATGTCTGGCCATATTTCCTTTTCCGTTCAAGAGTTAGAAACGCTATGCTTATAAATTTACTATCATATTGTTGTAAGGGACTTAGACCATTTCAACAAAACAATGAAGACTCACCCAGATATATGTATGTATCCAGATATATATTACTCACTATATATATCTGGATACATACATATATCTGGGTGAGTCTTCATTGTTTTGTTGAAATGGTTATGATGTTATGCAGCTTGTTGCCTTAATGCTCTCTGACTATTTGCCAAGTTGGCATAGATTGTTGTATAGTTATAATATTATACTTGGCTCAATTGTGTGCGCATCCTGTGTTGACTGCTTCGACTTTGATTGCAACACGCGTAATGTGAATGTGTTTTCAACTGTGTGTGTTGTAGTGTGTATGTGTGAATGTGTGTATAATGACAGAACATGTGCATGCTGCACGGATCTTCTGTTTGCTTCGAACTGCAGTGTTTTGTAGCAGTCAGTATTGCAGTAATTAGTGTTGTAGCAGTCAGTTTTGCATATTGTAATTATTTATTTGTGTTGCATTTTCTTTTGTTAAATATTTAAGCTGGTCAAACAAATACGGTCAAGGCACGTGCACGCTTAACTTAACTTGATATTAATTACTTTATTGACAAATGTACTTGCTTTCTTGTAGTGTAGCAGTCAGAGTCTTATGCTTCCTCATTTGCTCTTTTGTTTACCTCCCGGTGTAATGGCTTTCTTAGAGTTTTGTAGCAGTTAGCACTATATAAATCAGCTTTATACAAGTAACGGAATTGCGGATCCTTTTTTCCAATTTCATTTGGTAGTTGCTTTCTTAGTGTGCTAGAAAAGCTAGTATTATATCAGTGAGTCTTCACTTTTCTAAGTGTATAAATTGTACTTCATATTTATATGCATTTCCATGTATATTATTTATTAATTTACATGTTAATTATTATACAAAATAATATAATAACTAAAAGAAGGGAGTGCTAACAACTAAGGCCATCGACTAATTACATGTGTAAATTAAAGCAAATAAGGCATTTGCGCTCGTCACTTTATTTTGCTCGCTCTTCTGCTTACTTTTACATCCAGTCGTTCTCCTATTATGTTGTAGCATTCAGTCTTATAGCAGTCAGTCTTATAACAGTCAGTCTTATATCAGACAGTTTTATAGCGGTTAGTGTTGTAGCAGTCAGTTTTTCAGCAGCTTAACTGCTGTTCTGTCAGTCAGTCTTGTTGCAGTCAGTTATGTAGGAGACAAACGTCTTGTAGTCTTGTAGCAGTCAGTGTTCCATCAGTCAATGCTCCATCATTCAGCAATGTTGCAATCCCTCTTGTAACAATCAGCTTATACCTTTGATGACACGCCCACGAACGTTTACTAGAAGAAAGGGAACAGCTGTGAATAATTCTTAGTTTTGCTTCATTATCACAATGTTCTTTGTTGCCATGACGTCTTTAATCATCGCCGCTCGTCTCCGCCGTCTCCAGTGGGAGTTTAGCGTGCGGTACTTGGGTGTAAATATTTGAGCAATTGTTACGCCCTCTTATCACAAATAGCAAGTTAGATAAAGAAAATTCCGCGCGAAGCGACGCAGTTGACATAAAAACGCCGAGCGCTGGGCGAGCAGACAACAATCGAGCTTTGATACAGACATGAGCAACATCCCAATCGTAACTGTGCTAACGGCACTTTCAGCTGCACTCACTGGCGTCTTTGGTGCCACGGACTATTGCAAGCAGAACTGCGGAAGCACCCAAAACATTGGCTGCAACAACGATGGCGTACGTATGACTCAGCTTTTCCCATTCTCCTTACAAACATGTGTTTATCTCTCGCTTCCTATCTTTATGACAGGCTTGGGGATCGAGCTGTCCCAGTGACAGAGCCTTGGTTAGTCTCTCGGACGCTGACAAGAATGTGCTTTTGGCCAGCCACAATGGACATCGCAACTTCATCGCCGGCGGCGGCGAGAGCAAACTGAAGCCCGCCTGCCGCATGGCCACCATGCAATGGGATGATGAGCTCGCTTATCTGGCCTCCCTCAATGTGCGCAGCTGTCAGATGAAACACGATGGCTGCCGCAACACCGATGCCTTCCAGTGGGCTGGACAGAATCTGGCCTGGATTGGCTTCTTTGATCCTCTCAATAAGACGGCTAGCCTGATCCAGAGCGTGGACATGTGGTACAGCGAAGTGAAAGACACCGAGCAGTCATACATCGATGCCTATCCCACCAACTACAACGGACCCGCCATCGGTCACTTCACCGTCATGGTCGCCGATCGCAACACCCATGTGGGATGCGCTGCATCCACTTACTCGGTGCAGGGACAATCCTACAAGGCTTTCCTCTTGGCCTGCAACTATGCGGCCACCAATGTGGTTGGTATCAAGATGTACAACACGTGCTCTGTCCCAGCCAGCAAGTGCACCACGGGCGTCAATCCCAGCTACAAGTTCCTCTGCAGCGTCAACGAGGTATACGATGTTAACAACTTGTGGTACTAAGTATGAATTTAACAATGCAACAATTCGAATAAAATATCAAAATTATTAAGATGAATATGAAAAATAAACTAATAATGTTTATATATGTATGTATATTGCTATCTCTGGGGTGAGGAGTTTCCTATGGCTGTTCAAATCACATTTGTAGGCAGAGTTAAAACTCCCTTAAGGAATATTTTTGAAGAAAGACCAATAGAAGGCTATCTTGTTGAAGATAAGTTAATGTGTATTAATATGTAAGTGCCTCAATATTAATATTAATAAACTAATTTTATTACCCATTTAATTACAATTAATATAATTTTAAAACATGTAAACAAATTGTATGTACGTATACTTAATTTAATTGCTTTATTGGCTTAGAATATTAATTGCATATTGAGTTTTAGTTTATAGTGTAAAATAAAACAAATAAGAAAGAAACTAAAAGTGTGGTCAACTGTGAGATATCTGCTATCTATTTAAAAAAAAAAAAACCAAAAACAATAGCAGCGAAACAACTTCTTCCCCAGTTTGACTCGTTTATACATTCGCTTTTGACATTACACAAATTACGTGTTGCATACTTTGCGGCGCTTGCAAATTTATCGAATATCAAAGACGAAAAGTTGTCAACTTAATTGTATGGATTTGCCATTTGTTAGTATTACGTTTAATGTTTAATTTATAATTCGGTAGCTGCTTTGTAGGTAGCAGAATATTAATTTAATTTTGTATAGTTTTATGTTATTAGGTATTTGAATCAGTACAGCAATTTATTCAGGCCAAAGTTCAATCTCAATCAATAATGAGAACTTAAACGCTAACTTTAAATTCGAAAATAAATTTGAATCTTTTTTTGAAAAAATCCTGGTCAACATTTGAGTGAAAGGTTGAAAGAATTTATATCTGGCCATATTCCGTATTCCATTTAAGAGCTTGAAATGCTAGTTGCAACAAGTTCAGTGGCAAAATTTGGGTTGATTTCCCCTTTTGCTTAGATTGATTTAAATAAATAAATGAAAACTTTGCAGCAGACTATCTACTTTGTTTATGCATGAATTCTATGAGAAAGTCAAGTCATAATATATAATAACTATTATCATTAGTATGAGAGAAAACAAGTAAGAAAGCTACAGTCGAGTGTACTCGACTGTGAGATACCCGCTACCCATTTGGAATAAAAGAAATATATTTTGCGGTATTTTCTCAAAATATACCGAAAATACTGCAAAAATACTAAAAATATACCGAATGGTATATTTGGTATATCGACATAGTACCGCATTCAAAATATGCCATAGACGGCACAATATACCAGATTGTCAGCCAAAGCAACTCAGACCCCTAGTAAGTAGACGTTTTTGGCCATACAAAAGTATTTCTTTAATAACTTCGACAATTTTTATCTGATTGCAACCAAATTTTCAGGAATCATAACTACTATAGTTATTATTGTATATAAAATTCGGAACTCTAGCTTTAAAATTACGCTTGTTATTCGATTTTTTTGATTTGCGGAGGCGGAAGTGGGCGTGGCAAAAATTTGAAACAAACTTGATCTGCGTGCAAACATAACAAATGCTGTCGAAAAAAAATTATAGCTCTATCTCTTATAGTCTCTGAGATCCAGTGTTTCATACGGACAGACGGACAGACGGGCAGACACACAGACGGACAGACGGACATGGCTATATCGTCTCGGCTGTTGACGCTGATACTTTATAGGGTCGGAGATGCCTCCTTCTACCTGTTACATACATTTCCTGCCGGCACAAAGTTATAATACCCTTCTACCCTATGGGTAGCGGGTATAAAAATAAATTTGAAAAATGAAGATTTTGGTCTTAGTGCTAAGAATTTTAGACTAAAAAGTGCGTCTATCTTAATGTTAGAAAATACATGTTGTTTTTAAGAATATTTTATATAATACCCAAGTTCTTATTAAAAAGAGAAAAATCTTATTATAAGATCTATAAAATGTTACATTCTATTTTATTGCTTTTTATATTTATTTATTTGTTGATTCTTTAATAAGCGTCTTCAGTTATTCAGTTGTATTTGTATGATTTTCACTCTTCTTACGAAAGACTTATATATTATATATCATGGAATCATGCAGGATATGAACTCAAGACCTTCTTGGTTCGCGACTCCTTGACTAACTGAGCTATGAGCAAAACACTTCAATCTAGATAAAAACTTTATAGGAACTTCGATGGATTACAGAATATTGTAACATAAATTTAGTATTTTTGGGCTTACTTTGAGAATTTGGGTTTTTCCAACTAATGTTTTTAGTTTTAAGAATTTATTTTTAAATTGGTATTATTTTTTACGGCACAATTTTGAAGACGCATATTTTTGACTTTCGAAACTAATTCTTTTCAGTGCAAGAGATTTAAATGTTTATTTTTACTGTGTGTTGTTATTATTTTTATAATAACATGCTCGTTGACTTAAAGTGTAGAGGATGTGCTTGTAAATTAACTAAAAGAGACTTAGTCAGCTAGTCAGTAATATATATCTAGATACATATATCTGAGTGAGTCTTCGTTGTTTGTTGAAATGGTTATGATGTGAGTGTTTATTTAAGTCAAGACTGCAGCTTGTTGCCTTAATGCTCTATGACTATTTGCCATGTTGGCATAGAATGTTGCTCAGTTACTTGGCTCAATTGTGCTCGCATCCTGTGTTGACTGCTTCGACTTTGATTGCAACACGCGTAATGTGAATGTGTTTACGACTGTGTGTGTGTGTGTGTGTGTGTGTGTGTGTGTGATAGTAAGTATTTTGCTGTCGGCAAGTGTTGTCTATTGCGATTGGCGCGATAACTGCGGGAAATCCCCACTCGCATTCGCATTCGTATTCGCATTGGCAGCCCGGCTTCAACTCCAATCAAAACAGAAATTCCCCCAACGCGTCGTTGGTGCCAGTTGTGCGCTGTCATTGTTGTTACATGCCGAATTTGTCGTGAAATGTTTTGGTAATCAATTTATGTGTTCCGTCTTCCCCTCCTACCCTTCGCCACCTCCATCCTGTCAGTTGTCGCTCCTCAGCCAGCGCTTGGCACCATTAGTTCTGCGGTCTAACCACCGAAGCCAGCCATCGACTCGCTGCTCGAGCTTCCGGTTTCTGGCTGCTTCACAACAAGTTAACTGACGAAATTCACCTGCAGAATTCTCAGCGCTGAAGAGGCGGGCAACTTGCCACGAGGTCTGTCAGTCTGCTTCAAGTTGAAACCACAGCCAAGGCGGCGGGGGCAACAACTACAGCGTCAGCTTCAGCCTGTCTGTCGTACGTGAAAATGAAGCATTTTCCATTTGATGATAACAAAACATGTTTGGCATATTGATGAATGCCTCTAGAGAATTGTTCTCCTGCGCGCGCACAGACAATGTCTGCTCTGTCTATGTGTGTGTGTGTGTGGATGCCACCCCAGCAATTGGCCTGCTTGCCACGCATTTCAGCACATCCACATCTTGCGGCAAGGATTGGAATTAGGTGGCGACGGGCATCGCGCATCTCGCATCGCTCGATTTTAATGATGTGACTGACGAGCCAAAGACTCCGAGTAGGAGGAGAGAGAAGAGGGAAAGAGAGCTTACCCAAAAATTTACTCTACTCCTCGCTTCAATCTTCGCTTTTTGTTTTGATATATACATATATATTTTTTTTGCTGTTGTTGTTCATATTTCCTCGCATCCCATCCAACGGAGCCATCAAGCATCGCATTCGCTTGTCTGTTTATTTATGCGTGTGCCGAAGTTTGTTTGCTTTGTGAATACGTGATGCGCCCACGGGTAATGGAAAGCCAAGCCAGAAGAACCCCAATGACGATGACGATGATGATGATGGGGGAGAGAGTGGAGTGGAGTGGAGTGGATCAGATGGCAGCATTTGCTTATGCCAGCAAAAATGTTTTTAGTTGCCAGCATTCGTAATAAAAATAATAATAATAATAATAATAATTTCTCACTTCATTTGTTGCACAAATCGAAAATGAGCTTCGCTCGGACGTGTTTGATGGCTGTTTGCTTTATTTTCATTTTCATTTTCATTTTCGTTTTCCTTTCGCTTGCGTTTCGTTTCGTTTCGCTGTGGCATTGAATTTCAATGAGGCTGCCAACGCTGCGTATGCGCAATTTGTGCAGCCAAAAACGATAATCAGTGGGGATGCAAAATATATTCGCAGAAAACAGAAATTCGAGGAAATTTTTATGCTGCAAATCGTTGGAATTCAATTATTGCAAATTACAGCCGAGCGAAGGCAGCAGCTACAATTTAAATTATTGCCAAGGTGTGTGTGTGTGTGCTTGTGTGTGTGCGAGTATCTATTTAAGCAGCGCAGAGGAAGCCATAAAAATTGTTGTTGCCAGGAAGCGACGGCGGCGCCAACACAAGATACGACAGACGAATCGCGAGCGGGGGGTAGCGGTGGAGAGCAAAGTGTTGCCACAGGAAGTGTGTGGCAAGCAGGTTGGAGGTTGGCAGGATGCTGGGCTGAAAAATCGTTTAAAGTCAACGATGTATTAGCCTCAGCAAAGTTTTTGGCGCAACGCAATTTATGACAACGGACAAGGCGCAACTTCGTTTCAATACTTTGTGGCAAGCTAATTGGTGTGTGTGTGTGTGTGTGTGTGTGTGTGTGTGTGTGGCAAGAAGTGCCAAGTGCAAGTTGAGATAAAGTTCTTAAGCTTAAGATATGAGTGCAACATTGAATTGAGTTTGCCACACACTCGAATTGAGTGTGGCATTTGTCTAGGGATCCGGCTTGCTTCAGTTGACATAATCATATTAAATTAGCTGCCAACTTGTGAGGCAATTTCCATTTGTGCTGCCTCACATTATACTAATAATATTATTTTTATTATTATAATAATTTGTACATACACACATACATACATATATTTTTTATGCTACCTCAAGAGTCGCCCAAGTTGAGGGCAACTTGCAGAGCTGCAAAACGTGTCGTTGACATGTTGAGTGCGCCAAGCACACACACATGTATTGGTGTATGTGTGTGTGTGTGTGCTTTGCATGGTGTAGCATACTTTTCAGCGTCGCCATTCATTAATCAAGTTCAGGGCACTTTAAAGTGCTGCTGGCGCGTCATTGTCAGACCACACACAAACACATACACACACACACACCCAAACACACACACACACATACAGCACACGCATAAAACATAAAACATGTTATAATGATGCAATAATAAAGCCGCAGCAGTAGCAACGGCATTTGGCATCCTTCTGGCTAAGCAAATCCTGTGGGAGGCGTTGTTGCCACGTCCACGCCTGCCACAGCATTAGCTACTGCTGCTGTTTCTGTTTCTGCTTTTGCTTAGGCCATAAACGTTGATAAAGCCATAAAAAAAGGGAGAGAGAGCAAAAGGAAAAAGCGAGAACGTACCAAAATAATAATAAACCCGCAAGCCAAGACGCAGCCCAAGCAAACAAAGGCTTACTCCTGTCCAGGCATCATTCGACTCGGCATATGCTGGCCACAACAACAACAACTAACAACTGGCAACTGGCAACTGGCTGTAACAATAACACATTGCGGCTCTTATCAAGAATAGCCTACTTCTTCCCCCCTTCTCCAAAAACAAACTCTGCTCTCATCATTCCCTGGGGCACCACTCAGAGCTTCGGCAACTGTGTCCAGTTGCGAGAGTTAAATTGAGCGAAGGCATGCAACTGAAGTTTATATAAGAAGACAACATACATACATACATACTTATATATAGAGAGGAGGGTAAGTGGCATACAGATATAGATTAAACGAGAGTCCCTGGAGTGCAGTTGACACGCCAAGTCCAAAGGTGAATTCGTGTCTCGAGCCTAAAGTTGCGCCTCATTAATGCATCAATCAATCAACTGGGCAGCTTGCATGGCAAGTTCAATGGACAGCTTAATTTATCTACATCGGAGAGAGTGAGTAGGAAAGAAAGAGAGAGAGAGAGAGAGAGAGAGAGAGAGAGAGAGAGAGAGAGGGTATGGGAGCAGTTTTAAATCAAGTGATTTAACAGTACTTTTACTGCCACTTGCTATTATTCATGATGGCCATTTAATGGCCGCTGATTATGCATGCTCTACGCACTTATCTCTTTGTGTGTGTGTATGTGTGCATATGTGTGCTTGTGTTGGTGCAACCAGCAAAGCCTCAAAGCCGAGCACAGCACGATGTGCTTCCTCCTTTGACTCGTCCTCTGAACCTGTTGCTGCAAATTGTGCGGTTTTGCAAGCAAATTAATGAACTGCATAACAGAGCTGAGTCGGTTCGCTCTGAACTAGTTCCAGCAAATGATTCCGTTGACTGAACCAATGAACTACTTCTTTGATGGTCGCTTATAACGTTTAGTTCCAGTTCGAGTTCCATTATTGTTCCTTTATTTCATTTATTGGTTCGCTCTGAACTAGTTCCAGCAAATGATTCCCTTGACTGCATCAATGAACTACTTCTTTGATGTTCGCTTATAACGTTTAGTTCCAGTTGGAGTTCCATTATTGTTCCTTTATTTCATTTATTGGTTCGCTCTGAACTAGTTCCAGCAAATGATTCCCTTGACTGCACCAATGAACTACTTCTTTGATGTTCGCTTATAACGTTTAGTTCCAGTTGGAGTTCCATTATTGTTCCTTTATTTCATTTATTGGTTCGCTCTGAACTAGTTCCAGCAAATGATTCCCTTGACTGCACCAATGAACTACTTTTTTGATGTTCGCTTATAACGTTTAGTTCCAGTTCGAGTTCCATTATTGTTCCTTTATTTCATTTATTGGTTCGCTCTGAACTAGTTCCAGCAAATGATTCCCTTGACTGCACCAATGAACTACTTCTTTGATGTTCGCTTATAACGTTTAGTTCCAGTTCGAGTTGCCTTATTGTTCCTTGCTTTCGTTTATTTCGTTCGTTTGAGTCCCAATCCCACTTTCTTTCAAGCAGTTTGTCACTTTTAAAGAGTACATTGTATATTTTTTCAGTCCAAATTCACCTTGATACAATTTTGAAAACATTATGTGCCGTTTTCCTTATCACTCGTGAACTCTTTTCGTACAGATAATTCGAGGAAATTGCTTCTCTCAAATGAGCATCGCATTGTAAACTCTTAACTATTGGTCTGCCTCTAATTAAAACATAATCTACACGAAAAGAAGATGATGAAGAAGAGACCGAAGTCAGTTATTATCAAATCAAGAAACAGAAGACGTTATTCTTTGCAAAATGTGAATTTTCGGTAGACCTTTGCCAGGAAATCATTTTCTTTCCATTCATGTCATTTCATCATTTGAAATTTTTATTAATTTTGTTATGTTTGATGTCTTCTCAAACATCATCGAACATGAATTTGCAAAATTCTTCTGCATTAGTTTTAGCGACATTGTTAAATTGTAAACAAACCAAGGTTAGGATTAAATGATATATTGAGAAAACCAAACCAATTGTATTGGACCAAAAAACTAATTATATTGTTCACTAACTATACATTGATAATATTATATATTAAAGAAATACATAAAATGTAGGTGCATAAATACAAAAAATAATGAGACAGCAGCAAAATAAATCAATACGAAAAGGTCTGAAACGAACAAAATGACCTGAAACGGAATAGAAGATATCTAATGGACTTGAATGTGAAGAATGAAAGATCTGAATGAACTCAAGAAACGAATAGTTCATTCAGTTCAAATTGAACTACTTAACTTGTTCAACAAAACACAACTCTAGTGCACAACAGCCAAGGCAGCGAGGCATTCATAACTGTTATAGAGGAGGAAGAACGACTAAAGACTCATTAGTGATGACACAATTAATCACATGATTAATAATAATCAATTATTTTGTTGCAATCATTAATTGGTAATACGATAAGATAATTGCGTTAAAAACTTCTAAGCGCAATCAAAATTTACATCTGAAATTCAAGATGAGCTCAGCCACTTTTGAAATACTTCTGTAATGCAACGCTTTGAATTATCAACACAAGCTGCGATTATTGCAATTGTTGTTTTCGTTATAAGCATTTCGGATTGAGTCTTACCGAAATAAAAAAAAAGGTCAATTAATTCAGTATTAATTAAAAACAAAGTATATTAAAATATACATTTTTTAGGGAGAAATGTTCGATGTTTTAGAAAATACTAAATAAAAAATTATCAAGTTTTAAGTATTTATTATTTTTTGCTGGTAAGTTATAAACATCATGAAATCTTTAAACTGCGATTAAATGCGATTAATAATCGTTCGACTTAAATGAATAATTTGATAATCGATTAATTTAATTGCTTTTGCCATCCCTAGTCACAACAACTTTATATTGCAGTCTGCACGCCAGATTATTAGACCAGCAAACAGAAGCCAGTGGCTCACGCTGCGTATGCGTAATAACCAAACGCAGAACTTGCAAAGATTCCACAACTCTGCTCACATCTTGTGCTTGGTAACAAATTGAATATTGCGGTCAACTGTTGGCTTCCGTTGTCAAGCTGTTCAGGTCGCCAAATGATTTTCAGTAAAGTAGCATGAAACAAAATCTGACTTCAAAATAATGTCGCAATTTAACTTAGCGCTGTAAAACATGAATGCGATGAATGCAAGTGCAAAGACCTCACGCTTCGTACTAGGAGGAGGTTCGGAGGCCAAGGCCAAGGCAAGGTGTGTTTGCTGTTCTTTTCACCAATAATTAACTTAGCGTTTGGAAGTACCGATGATGGTGAAGCAGGCTGACATTATTGTTGTTGAAAAATATTTCAAATCATAGATATGAATGTGTGATTTTTTTATTTTTTAATTATGATTATTTTTGCTCCATAAGTTTTGTATGCTGACAAATTCCACTTCTAAAATGTTAGAGTATATAAAAGCAGCTTTAAATTAAGTATACGTAATTGAATTATATTTTAAAGGCAATAAATGAATTTGATAAATTTCACAGATCTCTTTCGATAAGATTTCAGCTTTTTTTGCATCAAGTACGGGATCATCAGTGAGTTTGCCTGGTTGCAAAACATAGATTAGCACAAAGTTCGAGGTATCATAAGCTAGAATTTGATT
The DNA here is from genome assembly GCF_023558535.2 of Drosophila nasuta. Taxonomy (NCBI): domain Eukaryota; kingdom Metazoa; phylum Arthropoda; class Insecta; order Diptera; family Drosophilidae; genus Drosophila; species Drosophila nasuta. The sequence continues at coordinate 11,380,641 of NC_083459.1, read as the reverse complement.
TGCCCACTTACAGAGACTCAACCAACCTACTAACATCATTTGTTTTTACATATATACATTCTTATTTATTTTATTTTTGATTTCTATTTATTTTATGCAATTGTCGTTAGATTTGTTTATGTAAACGAAACCGAAACCGAATCCGAATACGAAACCTAAGCCAAAATCATGTGCCAGATGCGTGTTCCCCCCACATTCGATTCGATTCTTAGTAGCTGTGGCTCTGTTGCCATACTCGTTTGCTCCTCTGTATTGTGAACATAGTTAATATCTAGCATAGAAGAGTGTGTGTGTGTGTGTGTAAGTACCACCTTATAATTTGTTCGCTCAACAATGGCAGCTGGCAGCGACCCAGTCATTGCCATTGGCAGCAGCCGTCAACGTCAACGTCCAGTGGCCAACGATTTTTGCAGTCGATATACCCCGTACCCACAAATGCGAGATAAGCGGCATGCACGACTAAAAAATGAAGATGCAAAAAAAGAGTTTTTTTTTTTTTATTAAATTGTTTGATTAATCGTTTAGAACACACATCATTTATTTAAAATATTACTTTGAAATGTAAGCTAATGATGTTCATATACACATTTTTTATTGCTGTGGAGTTTGTTGACTTTTTAAGAGTTTGATTATTCAATAAATTTGCACTTTATGACATTTTTGCAAATATTTGTATTCCTTACATTGTTATTATTTAACGCTAAGTAAATTTGTTTGGCCTAAACTCTCTCTTTCGACTCTTTAAAATGTATTCAAATAAATGAATTCTTAAATCGTTTATTTTGTTGTAGTTCTTGGTAATGAAAAGCTTCTTGATTAAAACATTGGGCATATAAACGCCAACAGATTTTAATCTCTACATTAATATCTTTAAGAGTGATGTTCTTTGAAAATTAACAAATTTGATTAAAAGTGTTGCTGCCAGAAGGCTATAATCTTCTCTTTAACTTTTATAATAATTTTATTAATTTTCTTTATTTAAATTATACATATAGTAAATGAGGGAGAGCGAGAGATAGAAATACATTTAAAAATTTTATGTTCTTACGTTGGCTTTTTCTTTTACAGTGAGGCTTAATATTTAATCGATCTTTCGATAAAGTTGTTTAACATAAAATAGCGAAATAATTTTGTTACACTACAGACGCTAAAGATGTTATGCTATATTTAACATTATAACCTTTGATTGAGTATTTTTGAATATATAAAATAATTTTGGCAACAAAGAGATATTCTCAAATGCCAGACTCGTTATATTGTTTTTACAGGGTATTGGCAAGTCGAACAATTACATTTGGGGAATATAGCAAATTGTTGTATGTATATATATACCCTTAGTGGGTATATAATTTTGTCACGAAATGTTTGAGGCATTCACAGAAACAATTTTGATTCTGTAATGTAATAATTATATAGTCAAATCTGCCAGTCAGGCTGACTGGCTTACTGACTGGCTGACTGACTGTTTGTCAGCTACTAAAATTTACTAAAGAAGAGTCAACAACTATTGACGCATAGTTCACAGTTGACAGGGTATTGAATCATCGGCTGTTGGCACAAATTATATCTAACTAGGCCTACTATTTTTTCATGTCAATTTTGGGGTGGCGATTTATAACGAGTGAGAAAATGGCAACAACAACAACGGCAGCAACAATCAAGCTTGTTGGCCAGCATTGAACTGGACAAAAGTAGCAGCAATTTGTTATATCTATTGCTGCTGCTTGTTAATTGCCTATTAATAATTATTGCTGGCTGCGGAGCAAAGCATTTGACACCTGCTCGATTCGATTTAATTCGATGCGATTTGAGTCTTTGGCTATTTGGCGATATCGCCACTTGCATCCGCCTCATCTGCTTCATCTCCAATCTCCAATCTACGATCTTCAATCTTTAAATTGTTTTTTACGATCTACGCACACTTATCTTTGGCTTCGTCTGCAGCTCATTTCGAGTTTTGTTTGCTTTGCTGTTTGCCTTCTTCGATAATTCTTGCTAATGAGCATTAAATATAAATTATGCGAAACTATGAAATGATGTCAATTAACGTACTCAATTAATCAATTGAATTGGTCAATTGAGATGAGATTAAAAACCTTCGCTTAATGTGTCAAATTTTGCGGGAGAGTTGCCCAAATTGGATAATTCGCAGTAGACGAAAAAGCAAAAACAAATCAAATCGAAATGAATGTGATTACGATTTAAAGTACGGATATATTTAATGTGTCAAGTGAAAGTTTGCTCAGGTCTATTTGATTTATTGGCAGCAGTTCGATGTCGAGAGTCATGTGACTCTATATAAGAGACTCCCCTCTCCATCCTCAACCTCATCCTCCTCATCCTCAACTCTGTTCAATTCCACGAATTGAGCTGCTTGACAGTTGTCAAACAACAACTGCTGCTGATGATGGTCTAATGTTTCCACTGATTATGCTGAGCCAAGTTGCCTCTCTTGTCTGTCTGTCTGTCTGTCTGTCTGTCTGTCCGTCTACTGACTGTTCGGCTGCTCGCCTGACGCTTGATTGCCGTTCGTTCACTTTGAATTTGAATACAACAAAGCGATCGCAAAACGGCTGCCTGCTGAGCGTGTATGCATCAAACTTGAAGATGCCAACACCAATCCGAGGGGAGCGGGGCAACAGACGTAAGCAGCAAATGATGGGACGGACTGGTGCGACTTGAAGTGCTGCTGCTGCTGCTGCTGGTGCCTTTGTTAACTGCTTGCAAACATAATTACAATTGGAAATTAATCAGCAGCGGCGGCTGCAACGCGTTCCAAGCGACCAAACAAGCCGCATACTCGCCATGGAAGAGCATGATCAACTGTTGGCATGGCATGTAATGAGATTTAATAAAGAAGAATTTAAATTACATTTAGAATTTCTATATTATGGATCATATTTATGTCTTTCTTTTGAACTATTAAAACTTCAAATATGATAATTCAAGGAATAATAATATATTATAAAAAAAAGAGCGTGATAATCTACTGGCATGACATGCAACGAGTCAGAAAATGACAATTACAGAATTGAAACTAAAGCGTAATAAAGAAATGCAGCGCATATTTCATTAAATTAAATTTCAAATTTCTGTATTTTGGGTCATATTTATATGAATCCCTTTTTAAATATTACAAATTCTAAGAATAATATTAATTTATGTTTAAAAACATAGAAGAGTATGATAATTTATTGGCATGACATGCAACAAGAAAAAAAATTCGAAGCTGTATTGCTTTGGTTGACAATCTGGTTATATTGGGAATTGTATGGTATATTTTGATCATAATGAGTAGATCATCGTTATACCAAATTCAATCTTTGGTATATTTTAGCATTTTTAAGGCTTTTAATTTGATATATTTGTACAATGAAGTATATTTGTAACCCAATTGTATATTTTCACTTATATACCAAATAAAGTCGTCGGTATACCTCAGTATATTTGAGGTTTTAATTCGATATACGTGTAAAATCTGGTATATTTGTAATCCAATGGTATAATTTCACCGATATACCAAATACAATCTTCGGTATATTTTAATTATATTTTATGTTAGTATATTTTTAAAAATAATACCGCACTGTTTTGCAGGTATATCACATTCGAACGCACTCCAAATTCGATTTCTTATTTGTTATTTCTTTTCTATAGTAATCCATAACTGCAACAGAGCGATTCTTTTTATAGCAAGTGCTTTGCAGTCGAGGCAACTCACTTGCTGCATTCAGCTGAGCTGAGCAGCTTGCATTCTCTTGTTGTGGCATCAAATTACCAAATGTTTAATAGCTGCACAAATACTGACAAAGACGACACAGAGTGTGCAAACATTCACAAATCGACGTACACAAATACATAGATAAGTAAATTATAATAAGTATTATGATTATTTGTAATTTTTTTCTTTATTGATACTTGTCATGTTTGGCCGCTGCAGCTGCAACAACAAAGGGCAGTCGGGCAAGCGGACAGACAGACGGACGGACAGACGGACGGACAGACGGACAGCAGGGCAGCAGAGTCAATTTCGGTGGCAAAGGAGGCGGGAGAAGGCGTTGAGCGTTACAGCTCAGCGACGACAGTTTGCATCGGCATCAGTCAATGAGCTACTGAGCTGTGGTCTTTGCGGCATTGCGGCTTTGTAAGTCAAGGGCAGGTGGGCGTGGCAACAGTGCATAGCCGCATAGCCGCATAGCCACCATCATCATCAAAGCACAACAATAAACAAGTGCGATAATTATGGCCAGACATAAAAACTGTTGATTGTTATATGCGAGTGGCAACAATTGGTTAGAGTCGAGTTGTTAGTTGGTTGAGTTGGTTGCCCACTTGGTTGGCTATCGAGGCGCAAAGAGCTGTCTATGACCTATTGAAGGGCATCAGAACACACACACACACACACACACACACACACACACAGGCTTCTGAAAACAATAACTGAAAGAAGAATCCGTGAGGGAATTTCCAGTTCAATTCTGGGAGTCCCTTGTTCAAATTGAAATTTAATGAAATTATCAATATTTATGCTAATTAGCAGAATGTCTCACTCTCTGTATCTCTCTCTCGCTCTCCCTCCTTTATCTTTTTCTTTTTTTTATTTATCTTCCAAACAACGTCTGGCTGGGCAGGCGTAAATTGTTAATCAATACTTTGATGTTATCTTAAACGATACGTTTGAGTGTTAGTGTGAGATTCGGGCTTGTTCTAGTTAGCAAACACGGCTCAAACACTCGATAACAAGATAAATCATGCGACTACACTTCAAATTGCATTACACTTTCCCCTTATCCTCCTCTCCGACTCTTATCCAGCCAGCAAGCTTAAGACCCGTTTTTTCTCTTGTTTCTTTTAAACCGAAAAGTGCTAACGATGTTGATGTCGTTCAAATGCAAAGATCCAAAAGGTGACAAGGCGAAAATGATTGGAAACTTCAATAGCAGCATTGACGTGTTCACAATTAATAGCAAAAGCCCGCAATTCACAATTGTTTGCATATAAACACACACACACACACACAAATACGTCTATATCTCATACTCTGCAACAAATGGATGCAGCTGAACGGGTATATTAATCGATGCTTGTAAATAAAGTTTCACCTGTTCTTAGGTACTTAATAAATGATCTTTTTCTAATACAATACTTAAGTTCAATACTTTCCGAATAAGAAAGAAGCACATTGTCTATAGTATATATTTTATGTATCTATCTATATATATCGTAGATCTAAGATAAAGCCTCCTTATATTAAGTATATATTATATTGTATATTGCATATCTTTTATCTATCTGTATATATCACAGATCTAAGATAAAGCCTCCTTATGTTAAATATATTAAAAGGAATTTTCAGCAGCAGTTAGTTAATAATAATCAAAATCTTTGGGACTAATGTCTGTACCTATTTTTGTTAAGGAAATGATAAAATAAATAGTGCCAGTTCATATTAATTATATCTAACCTTTTTAAATAAATAAACACTTTAGTTAATAATGAAAAGTATAAAAAAAGGAAAAACTAAATATTACACAAGAGAAACAAATAATGTTTTCTTTAAAGCAATATTAAAACAAAGCCATTCAAATTTTATTTACATTTGTGGAAAGACAAGAAACTTGTGCTCAAATATTTAAACAATGTTATAGATAAGATTGAAAATAATTAAAAAATGTTGAAGTGAAAAGTTGTAGAAGTTGTAGAAGTGGAAGTAGTAGCAGTTTTAGTTGTTGTATTTCTATCTGTAAACGGTTTGTAGTAAAGATAAAAACAAAAGGTAATCAGTAATTGATGTTGTAATAGAAGTGATAATAGTCGAAGAATTGCTTGTAATAATAAAAGCAGTCATATAGAATACAATCAGTCGTAGAAGAAATAGAAAAAGGCGTTTAATAGTCCAAAAATATAATATAGCAAGTAATGTGTTAATATTTAAAGTATCTCAAAATAATGAATTGACGTAGAAAGCAGTTTAATTGAAAAATATTTGTATTTCACATGTGGGTGAGAATTTGAAAGAAAACAATTGAAGAGCACACGCCAATTAAATCTTTTTCCACTTAAGTAGATTAAAAATGCAACTAAGTGAAACTAAACTAATTTTTAATCTATTTAAATAGAAAACGAAAATATAAAACAAATAAAAGCAAGGATCGAAGCATATTAAAGAATAATCAAAATTAGTTTTACGCTGTGGAATTAAAAAACTAGTTTCACAGAGTCGAAAAGACTAATAATAAAAATAATTGGTATAGTACTTAAGAAAACAAAAAACTAAAACTATTATTAGTTTTATTAGAATTTGAAAATAAACGTTTTTGGAGACTTTATGCTTATTGTAGAGTGATAAATAGTATATATAATAAAAATAATGGGAATGTTTAAAAACAATAAAAACAAAAACTTTTATTATTTTTATTAGAAACTGTATGGAACTAAAAAAAAAGTCGAGGTAATAAAAACTAAACTATTTTAAATTTCCATTGTCAAAAGTTGAATAGCAAATAAGAACAATAATAGGAGTGTAGAAAATCATATAGAAAAAAATCTAGCAATATAATTCACTAAACGAAATTAATTTAAAGTACTTGAATTTTGAAGTAAACATTAACTAAATATTAAATTGAGTTAAAACTGGGCAATTTAACTAAATTAAATTTGCTTGGCTATAGTAAATATTTTTAAGGTATACAGTAACTTCAAATTACATTAATTTCATAGCAATATTAACAAAAAAAAAAAAAAATTATAAAATTATAAAAACTAAACATTCACTAAAATGTATTTGTATGGTAAATGTAATGTTCCGTAACTAAATATGAATTTAATTTAATAAACAATAATAATAATAGAGTAAATAATAATAATCTAGCAAATACAAAAGTTTCTTAATGTGAGAACAGTAGCTAAATATGAAATGAATTTTGAAATAAAACGAAATGATTATTTAAAATGACAACGTAATTATAGTACGAAGTAATAATAACTGTGAAAAGTTATTTAAAAATATACAAAAAGTAAATGCATATTTCTCTTTTTATTTATGAACTGAACTGAACTGAAATGTAGCGAATGCATTTGCGATGCACAGCCACAATAATAATAATAATGCATTTGTTGATTTACTTTTGTCGCAGAGACAACGAACTACGACGATCGATAATCACAGACACAGAGTGACTTACAATGACACACTTACATATATGTATATATATATATAGTAACTGTATACAGGGTGTGTGTGGAGTCGAGCATGCTCGGCTAGAGCTTCGCTTCTGTCTGCTGAATTGTGTCTGAATATTTGTGTATCTTTTCGCAATAGAGCCAGAGAAATTTAAGTGGACACTGACTCGTTGCTCAATGCGGTCGTAAGATGGATGTATTTACGTATGGCTTACGTTCGTATATCATTTATTTATACAAGTATATTAATAATATTTCTTTATTTTTTTCACATTTTTTTGGCACTTGCGACACGCAGCAACAGCAACAGCGTTCGAGGCAGAGGCAGAGACAGCGGCAACAACACTCAGTTGCTTATCACACGCGTTGCCGTCGCAGTTGGCGTCGCAGTTGCTTGGAGCTTGGATCTGGGCAGCGATCGTCGTCGCTTTGCCGCCCGCACTATGACAGCGACTGCGACTGCGACGGCGACTGCGACGCAAGCAGCGTTTACCGTGTGGCGCGAGTCTCGGAGTCGAGTCGACGGCACTCATCAAATTCAATACGAATTTTAGTCGCTGAGTTTAGCTCAACGTCGCTGGTTTAGGTACATGGCAAAGCTCGTTAACTAAGCCTCGATTCAATCAACAACAAAAGCAACGACGAGAGAACAATAAACAATAAAGTTACAACAACGGTGCGACATGTTGTTATTGTTGTAGAATTTCACGCAGAATACTCAACCGCGACTCAAAACAAAAAGAGAAAATAAACAAATCCGAGTTCGAGATCGAGATCGAGATCGTCGTGCAATCAAAAAATTCCCGATAAGAAAGAAAGAAAACAATCTGGCTGACGAGAAAGTATCTAGGATATCAAAGATACTTGCTAATAGATAGCTATCTAAAGTGAGTTAACCCTTAGTTTTATATGCTATGTGTGTATATGTGTGTGTCTGACTGTGTCTCTGTGTGTGTGTGTGCTTTTACTACTAATTTCATTAAAGACATGTAAATTAAATCAAATTCGCGTTTGTCGTGAAATTTGTTTGCGCTCGTTTATGCATTCCTCTCTTTTTCTATCCCTCCTTCTCTCTATCTCTCTCTCTCCTTCTCCCCTGTGTGTGTGAGTTTGTTTGACAATACACATTTTACCATATACTTAGTTATTGTTGCTCTCTGCGACTGTTGTTGTTCTTGTTGTTGCTGTTGCTGTTGCGTGCCAGCGGCATCAACAAAATTACTTACTACAAATTGTCCACGTTCATAACATATTTTTTACTCTGCTCGAATTCATATTCTTCTTTTTTGATTTCCTTGGCATTTTATATTTATATTGCTGCATTACTATTTTTAGTATTTATTTACATAAACACATTAACAATTTCAGTTTTTTTTTGTTGTTTTCCCTCCAAGGCGAATAATTGCATAAACATAACTTTTTTATTTTATTTTGAATTCGTATTTATAATCATTTATTTGTTTGCCATATTTTATTTTTATTTTAGGCCTAATATTTTTATTATTGTTTTACATAAACAAAAGTTTCTTTAATTTATAATTTGATTTTTTTCTCTCTTTTTATTTTTTGTCTTCTTTAATTTTAATTACTTTCATAGGCAACACAACATTTTTTTATTCTGCATGAATTCGAATTTTTATTCATTTTATATATTTGCAGTAATTGTTTTTTATTTTTGTATTGCTCTTTTTATTATTTATTAACACAAACACAAGTCTTTTTTAATTTACGGTTTCATTTTTTTTTCATTTCATGTCATTTTCAATTTTAATTATTTGCATAGGAAATATAACATTTTTTAAACTGTTCGAATTCATATTTTTGTTTTTATTTCTTTGCCATATTTTATTTATAGCTTTGTGCTGCTATTTTTGTTATTTATTTACATAGACCCAAATCTTTTTTAATTTATAATTTCGTTCGTTTTTTTTTTTTGTTGTTTCTCCTTCAAGTTTAATTAATTGCATAGGAAACTTTTTTAAAGTATTTCGTTTTTCTTGTTTTGCTAATTTGCAAAATACACTTGTGTTAGTGTTCGTGTGTGTGTGTGTGTGTGTTGATTCAATTCAAATTTTTTAAGCGTTTTCGGGGATTTTTTTTGTAGTTGTTGTTGTGTGTGCTGTGTTGCTTCTCTGTTTTGATTGCCAAATTAGTGGATAATTCTTCAAAGCGCTCTTTCGCTCTGCTTTGCTTTGTTTTGTTTTTTTTTTGTTTTTTTGTATTTTGTTTTGTTTACGCAGTCGCACACGTCGCCTGTCGGAACTACCGCAAATTGCGACTGTTTAAGCCCCATAAATTAAGCGTTGTCTATTCAAAAAAGCACTCGGAACACTCACTTCAATCCCATGCGTAACAGTGTGTGTGTGTGTGTGTGCGAGTGTGCACAACTATTTTTAGCTCTTCATTTGATATCATTGAATTGCGCATAAATAAAACGTAGAGTAACGTTTTATCTGCTTCGTTTTTTTTCTATTCGCTTTTTGCAACTAATTGTATTTAATTATTTTCAATTTAGATCTGAACTAAAGCACTGTTTAATTTCGTATGTTTTGTCGCACGTCGTCAGCTTCCTCCTCCATCATCATCATCTGCCCACAATATTTGTATCTGGGTATCGTTGCGATGTATCTGTATCTCGCAGATAGACATGCAATCAATAACTTAATGGACAATTCGGAGCGACGTCGTGTGTGCGAGGTCTGCTTGTATGTGTGTGTGTACGTGTGTGTGTGTGTGTGTGGAGGTGTGTGAAAAGTTTTGTCAGCAGCCGGAAATGGGTAAAAATATGATTAGAGAGAACCCGGCAAATTTCCAGCGAATTTCCCGCAAATTGAATTTGTTGTATTAACTGGCTACGCTTGTTTTCACAGCAGAGCCTCCAACACATCATCATCATCATCATCATCATCATTATCATCATCATCGTTGTGATCATCTAATAAGCTAATTGTCATTTGTAATTTTGTTGTTTATCAGTTCGATGGTTAGTTTTGTCCATTATTATTTTGTGTTACACTCAGATTCCCGGAAACATCAGCATGCGACAATTATTGGAGTTACTTCCTAATGATGATTACACGATTTTCTTCGATATTTATTTTCTTTTTTTTTTGCCAACAATTAAATGTATTAAGTAATTAGATAGCCCTGAGCTAAAACGATAATTACCTTATTTTTGTTATATCTATAATAACAAAATGTTTCAGAAGAAAGCTACAAAGGAATGTAAGGAAGTTCTAACTTAAGATTAAAGACATTCGATATGATTCTTTCTTCTCTTTTATTAGATAACATTGAGCTAAAACGATAAGAGCACATCTAGTAATGAAGCTTATGCAGAGAGCTTCACCTTAAGATTAAAGACATATTTCTTAACCATGCTGAGAATATTCAATTCCACGTTTTATCGTTGTTTCCCTCATTTTTTTTTACAACTAATTGTATTGAAATTTCTTCAATTTATAACGGAATAGAAGCATTGTCTAAGTTCTATCATAAGTTTAAAGACATATCTGTTAACTATGCTGAGAATATATTAGCAGCTGTTTCTTTGTCACATCGTGATCATATAAAATACACTTTAAAGTACATCCGATGTAATCAGCTTTATGCAAGATGAACATGTTCGATTATCTCGAAATATATATAAATGAATTACAATTCTTAGTAAATCAATTGTTATGCATAGTGAAGAAAATCACTGCTGCAATTCATTGAACTTGGCAAGAGCTATAAATAAATCAATATCAATTTCTATTACTCAATTGACACATTTGTATGTCTCCGTCTGTCCGTCTGTCCGTCTGTCTTCTGTCCGGTAGTTAGTTAATATGCTGGATCACGACGCTTCCTGGTAGAGACACCAAATCAAAATCAAAATCAAAAAACTAAAACCTAAACCCAAGTCCAAAAGAGTGCATCGTCGACGTGCCACAGTCGCTGTAATGAAGCAAATGACCTCAATGAAAATGTTTACGTTTTTTCTACTGGGTTCAACGCACGTTTCTTTTTTTTTTTTTTTATTTTTATTTTCAGTTTGGGTGACATTGATAGCATTACTATAATAAATAGTAAAAGCAGCTGCACAGTTGGCCGCTGAATGCTAATTAATTGCTTATCGCACTACCGAATTCATTGCGAATAACTCTCTATGACCATGAAAGAGTCAGAACAACAGAACAGAAAAGTGGAACGCATTGTTTTCGAGTTTCAACTAGTTCGCGATATTGTAATTCATGTTTTTTAACCATAAGTTGTTTTAGTTTTGCTATACAATTTATATATATGTTATATAACACGCTAAGAAGGCTACAGTTGAGTGTGCTCGACTGCGAGATACACGCTACCCATTTTTAATAAGAGGAAAGCAGTTCAGTTTTATTGAAATATACCAAATTAAAATGCCAAAAGATACTGAGATATACCGAAAACTATTCTTTGTAAATTGCACTATTATATACCAAAATACTAAAATATACTGAATGCTATATTTGGTATATTGATATACTATTACTTTAAAATATACCGAATCGAAATGCCAAACAATTTAAAAATATACCAAAAACTATATTTGGTATATTAATATACTATTCAATTTAAAGTACACTATTATATACCAAAATATTTAAATATACTGAATGCTCTATTTGGTATATTGATATACTATTACTTTCAAAATATTCTATAGAGTACAAAATATACCGAAGTCTATATACATATATATGGTATATTCAATTTGTAGTGAGTATCTTAAAATACACCATAGAGTACAAAATATATCAGACTTCTTTTCGATGGTTATAGGGTATAAAAAGACAACAATCAAATGACAATTTAGTGAGTTCTAAACCATTATAATTTATGCACGCTATTAAAGTTGTTTATTGTGATAGGAAATAATTTTATAAACTCTAAATATAAACCAAAAATACTACTAATTAATTTGGATGTTTAAAAACGTAGTTTAATTATTAAGTTATTGTCATCATTAGTTTGCATAAGAAGTTTCTCAAATTTTGGCGACAACTAAGAACAGGTTTAGTCTTGTTTATGTTTATGCTTTTGTTGGTATCAATCTGATAAGATTTGTATATTGGGGCTTCAACATATTACTTAATTCAAATGCAAATCACTGGCGAAAAATATTTGGCGAATTGAAAAATTCAGCTGCAATTAAAGGCAATTAAAACAAGCTATTTGCGAGCAGAGGAAAAACGAGCGAAATACTTGCCAGAGTATTTAAGAACCTAACAAAGCATGATAATGAACTTTATCATATACGATATACATTATACGACAACTACAACTGTGTGCGTGTGTGTGTGTGTGTGTCCAAATAGATAGACGCTATAATTAACTCAAGCTTCAACTGAGCTGTCTTTTGGGCGGCAGAGGCAGCGACGTCGACAGCGACGGCGACTGCGACGTCGAAGTCGACGTCAGTGGCGTTGACGGAAGTTGAAGATTAAAGCCGCCAGCGATGCACTTTATGGGTCGTTCAATAGGTGTGTGTGTGAGTGTGTGTGTGAGTGTGAGTGTGTATGACTGTGAGTGTGTATGACTGTCAAGGTCAATTAGCTTTGCTTAATTTCTGTCACTTTTAATGCTTGCTACAAAACAAAAACACACAGCAAAAAAAAAAATAATAACAACAAAAAAAGAAGAAAAGAAAAATGAGTTAGTCTCTAAAGTCTCGAAAATGTGTGTTGTTCACTTACAATCAGATTTATGACCACACTTGAGAAATATAATATCAACAAATAAAATACAATATACTCGCATTTTGGACTTTCACAAATTAGATATATGTTATAAGCATTTGTATATCCAATTAGTCGAAAATGTCGGTATTACTCATCCTCATATTATCACCACTTTCATTTGAGTTTGAATTGTGAATCTAAAAATAGCAAAAGCAAAACTACAATGTAACATATAATGCATTGTATAAGAACTCAAACTCAGTTTGCCGGCTGTCAAAGTGCGGCATTATCATTCCTGGAAATTGTGTGCATTACAATAGTAGACGCGAGTTCTATCTAATTTTTCAACTATTGAAATTTAATAGATGTAATTATCAGATTGTTGAGATAGGCCGATTAAATAAACTATTTTGTATTTCCCCCGCTTGATAAATATAGATCAACTATCAACTATTCAGAGTTGGGCTTTAAAATATACTATATACTATATACTAGCTTGGTATTTCTTTTTTATTAGTATCTACAACTTGTTCTGCGAAAATTGTTGGTCATATATAATATTACGGAATCGAATTTGACTGTGACCAAAACTTGTTTTTGCTGACCCCATTTGAAATGCTCTTCAAATGATCTTTGTAGCTGCGCTTGATGCCGAATCGGTAATCATCCGAGTCTAAAGTCTTTCGCAACCAAGCGAAATATTTTCAAATTACTTCACAAACAGATAAAACACAAAACCTTTGACGTTAGTTAAAATTCTTCGGGGGGTTTCGCTAATAATCACCTAATATACTATTATATTGTATGTATGTTAAACTGCAATAACAATGATAATAAAAATCGACAAACAAAAGACTGCCGTTGGTAAACAAAAAAGAACACTCGTCGGGAAATTCCATAAAGATAGGAATACGTATTGAGTTCCTAACCAAACATGGACACAAATGTAATTATATTTTCCAATTGCCGTAATTCGATGAAAATGCCTCGTGTTGTGTTCTACGAGATGTTCTTCTGTCAGGTGACAAACAAAAACGAAAATGAAAACGAAAAAAAAAAAATACTTATAAAGAATATAGCAAAAGCAAGCAACGTAAACAAGGTTCATTAAGTATCGAGAAACAGCTGCTGTGCCACAGTGGGCTCTGCACATTTTTGATGTCCTCATAAATAGCATATTGAGGAGCCCATTAAACGAACATTCACTTTGCATAAAAATAATACTTTAGAAATCAAAGTCCAAACGGATCATAAATTTTCCAACTTTTATGTTCAATTCATAATGTATTTTTTATGTTTATTTGCTTTAAATGATTGCGATCTATGGAGGAGTATTTTAAAATGTTCTTTCAGTCGTTTCAGTCTATTAAGTATTATCTGTGATGGGATTGTATTTAGTTTATTTCTATGCGAACTTATTAATATGTTTTACGCTGAATATCTTCTTGGTTGTTTTCTTTAATTGTTTTGTCATTGCTATTATATTATGCTGGAAATATTATACTCATATAACGTACTTCTATACAGAACTCAAAAATCCGAAATAAATACTTTTAATAAAGTTTGAAACCGATTTCTTAGCGCAAGTGTGAAAATTCCGTTTGTTTGTTTTTATTTTACACGATTAGCGGATTAAACCATTTCTTGTAATTTATATTAATGTTATTCAGCTACGTTTATTTATTTGTTTGATAATATTTATGAAATAATTATTCGTTACCGAATCGTAATTATAATAATATTTTAAAGATTGATACTAGAATTTTGTAAAAGCCTTCTACGCTGTTTTTATATATTTTGTAAATCTTGAAATCGGATAGGAATGGAATTTAACAACTTAATGCTGTTTCGTTATTTTATATAGTACTTATTTTAATAACTATTTTGAGTTAATAATTTATTAATTTGAATTCTTGATATATATTTTGTACTACCTTTGCTGTGTGTTGATCCCACTGTGCTTCGCAAAGGTTGATCGAGAGTATGGCGAAGTAGTACAATGAAGTAATGCCCTGACAGCACAGAGAGTAAATGACAATGATAATTGATAATGATAAGCGTTGCACAGCAGCCGCCTACACTGTCAGCGTTAACGTCAACGTCAACGTCAGCGTTGTGCGCTGCTGGCGTCGACGTCGTCGTCGTCGTCGTCGTTGCGCTTGATTGACACTCGAGTTCCGCTTATAGAGGAGGATGAGGAGGAAGAGGATGGGGATGGGGATGGAGATGAGGATGAGGATGGGGAGGAGGAGCAGGCCAAAACAAAACAAAAGCGAAAAGCGAAACGCGAAGCCGAAGCCCCGAAACGGAATACAAAGCGAAATACTTTCGCTGGCGATTGTCACAAAAGCGAATAATCCAATCAGAATAAGTGGGAGATGCGCACAAAAATAGAATGACAACAAAACTGTCGCAGTCCAGAGGGGGGCGGAACGGGAGGCGTGGCATGTGCTAGGGCAAAGAGCGGACGGACGGAGAGGACGTCAAGTGAAGCTTGAAGCTTGGCCATGCCATGATTAATACTCATACGAGTACTCATACACTCATACACCCATTCATTCGCATTCACGCACTCAGCTAGTTGGAATTAGAGATCGCAAATGGTTGATTGATTGATTTCAATCTGGATCCAATGATGGATCCATGGAATGCAGATTAAGCGTTAGGTGTGCGGCTATATTTTATACTATGTATATGTAGTATGCGGAATCTAAGCACATCAATTATGGAATGTCATCTAAGAGGTTTCAGCTAACAAAACTACATCGGAATTCGCCTTGAATCTTGAATCTCAATGGCAAAATATGAAATTGGTTTTTGTTTGAATTGATTATTCGTTAGATATGGCATGACAATAAATCAATTTTATATTGCATACTTATTTCAAGATTCTGAAGATATACAATTCAAAGAGCTTATAATGAAACAGTATTTATGATGATCTTATTGAGTGAAAAATATAGTTTATATAGTTTTGAATTGCCCAAGAAATACATAAACAAAACCTGCTCAAACCCTGAAAGCTTGTCAACATTGAACCTTCAACATATATTTTTTAAATCGAGTCTAAAACTTGGAAATCCTTTAATTTTGTTTAAGATTGAAAAATTTAAAATAAAAATTCATTTGTATATTTACGACTTGTTTTAATAGATCAATTCTTATACTAAGCGCTTTATATCCGAACCAACTAAAATTTAAGTCCAGCACTTCCGTCCACATAAAAAAATCATTCGTGTCATCACAAGATACTAGTTCAAAATAGTAGAGAAAGCGCATTACAATAGTTTGTCTGCCTTGCATAAAATGAAATGCTTAAAAGCTTAGCGAATATACGAACCCAAAGCAAACCTTAGCAAAGACAAACACCGAACTTGATCAAATTGATTGCTCTCAATTCTTTCTGAGTTTGTGAAATGTTGGTAGTTTAAGCACAGAATACAATTAAGTAGAAATTACTTTAACCAAATGCAATTCTTTTTATCAAATTTTTTAATTGTATAAAAAATCCAATGCTTTTTCTTTTATTTGCTGCCAGAAGAATTGCATCATTTATGCTGCTTAGTGCGACTCGGAAATATTATTTTTGGACAATATTTTATGTCTATAATGATTGCTTGAGGGCTAGAAATAATTTCAACAACAGAAATTTAGTGTTATTGTCTATTTTATTCTTGTTTCAATGTCATATTCATTTAGTTTGCTTTTTTGAAGTATAATTCTTCGTTTTAGTAATAAAGTAATTTTAACAAAGTGCTAAGCTTATTATGAAAATATATAAAAGATGCACTCATTAATTTTTGATGCTTTTTATTACAATTAAGCAATATGTTATGTAGACTTGAGGGCTTAAATGATTGATTTATTATCTTTTTAACTTATGCTTACCAACACAAATTTACTTTTTTGTTATTATAATTGTAAGCTAAATAATATGTTCTTCTATTCTACCAACAGCTTCCGAGATGTCACCCAAGGACGGCGGCGGCATGGACCTGTCCAAGCACAGCAACAAATACACGCTTAACCATGCCTCGACCCTGGCCCCCGCGCAGCTGGGCAGCCCCGCCGAGAAGGCGGAGGCGAGCAGTGCAAAGACAGCGACGCCTCCGACGACGCGCACCTGGCGGGAGAAGCTGCGTCTGGTGGCCAACAACATCACTGTGGAGCCCATCCTGGCCGCCTACATAATGCCCAGTGTGCTCTCGAATCTGGCCACACAGAATCTGAACCTGGAGAAAGCGTGTCGCGTGAACATGGCCTATGGCGATGAGATCTGTGATGCGCTCACTCGTCGCCAAACGGCCAACTACACTCTGTAAGTGAGAGTTGAAACTCCTTGGAAAGTCATGATGAACAATAATGATTTATTTACTTTTATAGCGAGGAGGAGACAGTGCAACAGATGGTGGCTCGAATGGCTGCGTGGAAGACTGTCATTCAATCGCTGTTCCCCTGCCTGCTGATCCTCTTCTGGGGCTCGTGGAGTGATCGCCACCGGCGACGCAAGCCCTGCATCCTCATTCCGGTCGTCGGCGAATTCCTTGGCGTTGTCGGTCTCATGCTCTGCGTCTACTTTGAGAATGCGCCCATGGAGGCGGCCGCCTTGACCGAGGCCATCTTTCCATCGCTCAGCGGCGGCTGGTTCACCATGCTGATGGGCGTCTTCAGCTACATTGCAGACATCACCACCGAGGAGGAGCGCACTCTGCGCATCGGCATCCTCAATGTCTGCTTCTCGGTGGGTGTGCCCATTGGCATGGCATTCAGCGGAGTCCTGCTCAAGTAGGTTGATCTTTGCTATAGTAATCGAATTCTAGTAATCTATCATTTGTCTTCATCTTTATGTATTCAAATTGTTCTTTTCATGATTTGCCTTCTGATTAACTTTATTCTTATTGACTGGTTCTTAAACAAAGTCGTATTTTTTTTTTAAATTGCACTCTTCTTGTCGCTACCCAATTTCTTCCGATCCTTAACTTTTAATTACTAAAACCTTTAATAAAAATCTTCTTTTTTTTAATTAAGTTTGTTTAATACATACAGTTCTTATATTCTATTCATTTTTGCTTTCTTTCTTAACCAAATGAAGTTCTTTCAAAATTGAATTAAATTTTTAACTCTTTTAACGTTGAGTTGTATCATTTGAATCAGAAATGATATCTAATTGAATACTTTTAAGATCTTAACAAAATCTCTCTTCTCAAAATCTTTCCATTATTATGGATATCTTCTAATTCTCAATCTAGAAAAACTTCTAAACATTTCTTTTAGCAAACTCTTTTAACATCTATTTTAATCCATATCTAAACGCTTAATTTAAAACTTCTTTATTCTCTAATAAACATCCTTTAATTTCTTTTTCTAATCCCATATTTAAACCTTTGCAACTAGAGTATCACTTAACTGAATTATTTCGATAATCCTATAATAATCTCTATTCGAAGAGTTACATCTCCATTCCTCTAATCGTTATAATAATCTCTATTCAAATACTTTCAAATTCTTATTACATCCAATACAATTATTTGTAAACGCAATCGAATTTTCCCAATATGTTTTCATTATGTAAATAAGAATGCAAATCCTAAATTGAAAACTCTTCTCAAACTCTTATAAGCTCTGATTAATTCATTTCAATGCTCAATTTAATTTACAGACAAATTGGCTTTTACGGCGTCTTCTCGATTTCGGCTGCTTTCTACGTGCTCGCCTTCGTCTATGGCTTCTTCTTCCTCGAGGAACCCGTCGCGAGACCCGAGAAGACGGCGCCCCAAAAAAGCCTACTGGCCGATTTCTTCGACAAGGAGCACGTGGTGCAGACGTTCCGAGTGGCATTCAAGAAGGGCGAGAATCAGAGGCGCCAACGCGTTATCCTCCTGATGATCGTAGTGATGGTGATCATTGGACCGCTGCACGGTGAGATGGCGGTCACATATCTCTTCACTCGCTTCCGCTTCAACTGGTCAGAGGTGGAGTTCAGCTTCTTCTCCACCTACGCGATGTTCACGGGTCTCATTGGTGTCATCTTCTGTGTGGGCATTCTGTCGCACAAACTGGAAATCGACGATGCTTTGGTTGGCGTGTTATCGAGCACCTCGAAGATCCTGTCGTCCTTTGTGTACGCGTTCGCTACGCTCCCATGGCACATGTATTTGGGAGGTTTGGTCGAAATCTTCAATGGCACCGCGTTCATTGCGATGCGTTCGATTGCCACCAAGCTGGTGTCCAAGGACGAGCTGGGCAAGGTGAACTCGCTGTTCGGCGTCGCCGAAGCTCTCATGCCCATGGTCTTTGCACCCATGTATACGACGTTATATGCGGCCACATTGAAGGTCCTTCCGGGTGCGTTCTTCCTGCTCGGTGGCGGACTCACCATGTTCTCCGTGGGCATCTTTCTGTGAGTAGCAAATGTTGTTTCACTTTGTATGAGATTAAGCAACCAACTCTTTCATTTTGCAGCTGGATGTACCGCTTCCAGGTGAAGCAGCGTCGCAAGCAGGCGCGTCCTGATACGGAGCAGGGTTCGTTCCGGGAGACCAATGGCAGCATTAATGCCGTCGAGGCTTTGGCGCTGGCCAGCGAGGCGAAGGGTCAGCTAAATGGCATCATTGCAAATGTGATACACGAGTCCTTGGAGCATGCGGAACCACCACCACCACCACCACCAACAACAACAACAGCAGCGGCGACGACGACGACGACGACGGCAACGCGGCAAAATGGCATTGAGAATCGTGGTTTCGTGCAGGACACGCTGGAGGCCAAGGCAAAGGATGCTTAGGATTATGCACCGCCCTCACCCCGCCCCGTCTGTTATATAATTATTCTGTACCTACTTATGTTACTGCAAAATACTTCTCTACATCGCTTTGTAGTAGTTTGTCCCCCCGCCCCCGCCCCGGGTCACGTATTATATGTACCTAAGTATCGTACGATCTGTAAATTGTTTAGTCCTAAGTTCCACACAAAGAAAAAGCAGTTGGATTTCGATGGTCAAGTGCTTTTGTCTATTATTTTTTTTGATTTTTTTTTTTATTAGCTTTAAGGCTGTAAAAGTATTGAATAAATTTAATAACGTCCACAATCGGTGTTTGACCTTTTGGGAGGCAGAGGCAGAGGCTGAGGCTGAGGCGGAGGCGGAGGCATGGCGGTCATGGCAGGATGTGCCGGACGGCGCATTGACCAACCATTTGACTATTGAACACTGTAATCAGTTTTTGTGGCCCCAGCGTAGCGGCAATTACACACACAAATAACCCAGTCCGACTTGCACAGTCCTGTCCTATCATGTCCTATCCTGTCCAGTCCTCTGCTGTCCTGTCCTATCCTATCCTGTGCTACTCGGCTGGCCTATCGCACACTTCCTGCACGCAGGAATGTGGACAACGGCCGCACAATTGGTTTGCTCATGTCGCTGATAATTGTCGTTTGCGTTGCACAAAACGGATGCGTGCCGTTTTCCTTTTTGACCCTGGCGCTTGAGGCTTATCAGCTATCGCCTGAACTTTGACAGCAGTTTCAGAACTTGAACTCGTCCTCTGAACAGCCAGAAGTGCAATAAAGTTGAGCAGAGTTCTACGTTCGTTGTTATCGATAATCAACTGGATATCGATAACATATGTATTTGATCAACTAAGTAATACGGCAGCAAGATAACCTCCAATTAATCGAATGATTATCGATAACAAGTAAACAAGACAAATTTTCAGTGTTATTGATACTTTACTGGTAATCGATTATGAGCTTGTCAAAATAATAGAAGTATAGCTTAGATACACAAATACTAAGTAATAAGGAACGAAATAACTTTCCATTTTATCTTTACTCAGTATCGATAATCATCGATGTCGATTACCAATGAATATGGTTAATTTTAATTTCACTTTCATCAGTTTCACAATTATTAAGCAGCAACTAGATAATTACATTTTTTCTTATCGCCAATCGACAGGTTATCGATAACAAGTAAATATGACAACTTTGATAGTGCTACGTGAATTACATAAGCTTGACTTTCATTAAGCAGCTGGAAATCGAGGGAACTTAACTTTTTGTCAAAAATGACAAACCAATGGTTATCGATAACAATAAAACATATTTAATTCAATGGAAAATCATAAATTACAAAAGTTATTCATACACTAGTCTATGAATATCAGTTTGGCGCTGAGATAACTTATAGTTACAGCTCTATTTACAATTAATCGGTTATCGATAATATAGAAAAGTTGATAGTGGCATCATATCACTTTTTTTATATTCACTTTTTTAGGATTATAACTTTTGGTCTTAATGCACAATCCAGTTGTTATCGATACCAAATGAATCTGTAAATTTGTTTCACCATTTGTTTAGACGTTTGTCAAATGTTAATCGATGACATATCAACATCACCTCTTCAATAGTAGTTTCACAAGTATTGCTCATCCCGCTAATCACTATCGATAGTAAAGCTGCAATCGATGGCATCGACAGAGCATCTAGAGTTCGTTGCGTTGGCATAATTGCAATGCTTGGCGCTCGCTGTTGCCATTTGGCGACCGCATGTGGCACGTACTGCACTTGACAGGTTTTTGGTGGACGAAAGGTTTTGCAGTGGTGGAGGCACGAGGGGCGGTTAGTAGGCGTGGTACTCGCAACGTTTTCGCTGCGACTTCCCTCTCAGGCTGCCAAAAAAGCAGAAACAAAAAAAAAACAAGCGACGATAAAAGAAAAAAGAAAACATTGCCGAACGTCGCTCGCTGCCTTTAATTACTTTTTCGATATTGACTGCGCAGTTGGGTACGTACGTACGCCCACCTGGCCACGCCCACACCCAAAAGTTTGCTGTGGCGCCCACTCGATCGGATCGGAGCAAATTGCAACGGCAACAACAACAACAACAACAACGATGGCGAATGTTAGCAACATCTTCGGCTGAAACTCACCAACACAGCATCCACAGACATGTTGCGAGCGACATGATGCCAGCAACATGTTGCTAGCGAGCCAGAGCCAACATCGGTTTTGGTGTGTGCTGCTCTGCACTGAAATTTGATAGCTTTTCTCAGATAATTTTTGACCCATAAATAATTGGAGTAAACAATGAGCGACGCGACAAGGCAAATGACTTGGAATTCGGATTCGGAATCGTATACGTATTGAAATTGGATTTGGTTTTCGGTTTTGGACATCGCTTCAACAACATGGCCCATAAATCTAGGGAAAGCCGCATTTAATCTGGCTTAAACACGCATTTTCTTGACAATTTCACAGTAAAATTGTGTGTGTGTAGAGAGAGAGAGACAGAGAGAGAGAGAGAGAGAGAGAGAAATGAATTGAGCCTGCAGCGAAATGACAGGCCGACAACGAGTCGTATAATTAATATGCGATATTTCGTCTCGCAACGTAACGCTCCAAATGGCCACTGAGCCACTATAAATTCACAAATGATAACAGTAAATCAAATTCAAATGCAAACACACACCACGCACAACGATATTAGCCATGGCTCTCTGTTCCCCATCCCCTTTGCCTGTCCCTGCTAGTGGCACAAGGAAATTGTGTTAAAGGCCAAATAGTAGGAGTAGGAGGAGGTGAACGAGAAGGAGGAGGAGGAGGGGGAGAGTAAGTTTATAAATGAAGTGCCCAAGTCAGGCAGAGAACTGGGCATCAAACGAGTTAATGAAGCGTAAGTCACCCAAATAGCCAGCAACGAAGAAAAAGAAAAGCCAGCGTGACCAAATAGTGGAAAGGGAAGGGGCAGGGGGAAGTGCTAGTGGAGGGTGGAGGGCAGGAGAAGGAGAAGCAGAAGGAGAAGCGAGGCTAGGCGCAGGGTTCAGGTTCAGCTCGGATTCTTTTTTGGGGAACGCAACAGCGGCAACCTCAAGCCGCATTCACATGGAATGCAGAACGTGGCGTAAAAAGTCAAGCGATTTGACCGTTAAATTCCGTTACAAGTGCTAAGGATAAATGCAGGAGCAATGTGCGGGGGCAGGACGTAAACGAAGAAGAAGAAGAAGCAGAAGGGGATCAAGCTGGCAGAAGCCGGAAGCCTGGCAACTCCCATCTAAGTGGGTCTATAGCAAAAATGTGGCTATGGCTTTGTAACTCACACACACACGCACACACATACGCACACACGCACAGCAGCACACACATGCCACAGGCAGGAAGCTTATTTTGTCTCTTGACCTCATTCCTAGCTTTCTCTTTCTCTTTCCGTTTCCGCCCCCATCTCCATCTCCGTCTCCATCTCCGTATCCGTCTCCGAATCGACCCGACGCCAAAAGCCAAATGCTAAGTAGTTTCGCTTTTAGTGCAAAATACTCGCATCCATTGTTGTTGTTGTTGTTGTTGTTGTTGTTTGACTTTGATATTTGCTCAGAGGCAACACGCAGAAGGAATGAAAAAAAATGTCATTGAGTTGCTTTCTTTCATATTTTTTTTAAATGTGCCACTGGGAGTTGTTGTGTCAGACTATTTGAAAAGTGCCCTAAGGGGGAAGTTTTAGTTTTATTGCTAGTTTCATATACATAGTATACCCTATAAAGGGTACAAGCTGTGGGAATAATAAACCCAATGCAATCAAGTATTTATCTAAACACAAACACAAACATAAACACACACATGGAAAAGTATTCAAACATGTTTATTCACTCATTCCTTTATCCGCATTCTGATGCATTTACCAATAATCAAAACGTGCCGAGAGACTCGAAATATGAATAGCATAAACATCACATTCACGATGAGTGCAATGTGAATAAACTTCTGGCTCACAATTTATCAATTAGAAAAATACAAAAAAAAAAGAAAACAAAACAAATTAACATTAAACACATTATTTACGAGTAATGTGAAATGTTTATTTATAGCATTTATTGTGATATAAATTATGACTTCAATAATAATGTGGTTAATACATTTTCCTTTGCGAGTGTTTGATTAACATAATAATGCTTTCAAAATATTTTTCGTATATTAAATTCAATAAAATATTAATAAAAATAACTTCTAAATTTCTAATTAATTATATTAATGTAGTTAAATTTTGAGCTCGATTAAGCTACAAATCAACTTTCACAATAATAAACTAATTTATTTTGATAAATGCAAAAAATAATTACTAAAGCACGAATAAATTTTCACTTTTATTATTATTTGTTGTCAATAAACTAGAAGCTGCTGATGTTGTATTAACATAATAATAAATTTATTCAAAATATTTAATAAATTTTGAGTTATTCGTTCCTAAATCAATATGAACAAATTGACTACCACAAAAATAAAGAAAAGACGTAAAAAATAAATATAAATCATGCAAAATATTTGCCCTTTCAATTAAATGTTTATTTAACAATGAATTTGATTTAATTAAATTATAAATACAAAATATTATTCAAGCATGTAATTAAAGCAAATCATTAGTAAATAAACATTTAATTAAATGCTTGAATAATAATTTTTGATATTTCATTCACTTGATAATAATTCTTCGACCATATAATTGAAGAAATGAAATGAATACTTAAAAATCACACACAACAAAAATAAAGATAAACAAAATTAGAGTAAAATATTTCCCCTTTTAATGAGATTTATTTCACTCTTGTTGTGACATAATTTATGACATCAATAATAATAATGCTTCGCCAATATTATTCGTATATTAACAATCAATAATTTTCTACCATTTGGGTAATTAGATGAATTTCCAGAAAAATAAACAATAAACAAAAACACATCACAATTACCCAAATTTCATTTTAATTAAATGAATATTTAGCTATTATTTTGATATAATTGAGTGCTTCAATAAAAATACTAGGTATTAATAAATCAACAACTGGGGACGATATTTAATAAACTCGCTTTAACCATATTTGTTGAATGTTGAATGCAAATAGTGTTTAATTAAAATTCTAAAATTCAAATTGGAAACTAATAAAAAGCCCTAAAAAATAAGCAAAACAAACTTAATGTAAAATTTGTTAATAATGAAGTTTTTATTTAGCAATTCATATGATAACATTTATTATAAATTAAGTTTATTAAGTACTAATTAAATTAATTAAATTATTTATTGTAATGATTCAGAATGATTCATCTCCCACCTGTCTTGTATATCTTGTAGTCTCTAGCATTTAATTTTAATATTTTATAGTTTATCAATACACTAAATATCGTTTTAGGTATATTTTGATGAACTTTGTATAGGATATTAAGCCATACAAATGTGACGGCTAAAAAATCGAAATGTTATATACTAGTTAGTATATTTTAAATACAACAGTATATCAATGTAGTATTGTAGTATTTTATAGTTTATCAATATATCAAAGAAAGCAAATGAAAGAAGATATTTATTCAATGTGTAAATTAACTAGCAAATTAAATATTTTGAAAACATTTTTAATAAGTACAAAAAATGTGAATTCTTTCAACTTCGGTTCAAGCTCATTTATTTTTTGTAAAAACATTAAAAAAATAATATAAAATCGAGTTGAGCAACTGATAACTTTTTGCCCATGAACTGTGCAAACACAACTTTATTTCTTTTGTTTAGAATCAATTTCAGATACCAAGCTAAAGAACACTTGTGGGAAAAGTATCCAGGGAAATGGTAAATTAAATAGTTTGTTTGCAACCTCAGAGGGTCATTATAAATATTTATTAGTGATATACTCACAACTTCAGTTCGTATTGTGTTTTTTGTTGTTTTGTTGTTTTATGTTGTGCTTGCGTCTATTTTACGAGTAAATTTCATATTTTGGATTTTTGGGTTTCTGCATGAATTTCTCTATTTTGTTGATGCGGTCAGTATTATTTTTTGGCCATTTTGCCATTTCACCATTTTGCCATTTACTATTTGCAGTTTGCGATGCGAAGCGAAGCGTAGAGAATGCCTTTTGGCTTATTTATTTGCCGTGTTTGCATTTTAGTTTCAATTAATTTCCAACCAAAAATTTTTCAATGTTTTTGCATTGTTTTCCCGCTTTGCAAGCACAAAATTTTCGGGTTTTTGATGCTCGACAACAATTTTTTGGTTTGCGATGTTGAGTTTCCGGACTGAGTGAGAGTGTGTGAGTGTGTGTGAGTGTGTGAGTGTGTATGAGTGTGTTATGTATTTCTAATGAGCCCTGTGGCTGCCACAAAACCCTCCCTTTCAACTGTATTCAGATCTCTTCCTCTTTCTCTTCATTCGTGTGTGTGTGTGTAATTTATTTCATTTAAATGATTTATTTATTTTGCTCATTGCCTTTTGCAACTGCTCTCGCTGCGTTGGCCGTGACTCCTTCAGCCTTCAGCTTTCAGCCTTCTGCTGCTGCTCTGTTGCTTCTGCTCGCATCCTTTGCCAGGACTCGTCTCTGGCACATTGTTGTCCTGGCTGCTGCTGTTGTTGTTGTTGCTGTTAAATTGCTTCTGGCATTTGATTTGTACATCATTTTTAACGAAGCATAAACTTTTATATATGTGGCAAACAGGACAACAGCAGCAGCAGCTCAACTTGTTGTTATACCCGTCACCCATAAAGTGGAAGGGTATTATGACTTTGTGCATAGAGTAAATGTGTGTAACAGGTAGAAGTATATACCATAGTCTACAGTATATTTTGAAAGTAATAGTTTATCAATATACCAAAGAAAGCTTTTGGTATATTTTTATATTTTTTGGTATACTAGTTTGGTAAAATATTTTCTTGATCAGCGCCAACTGCTGCGACAATATTGCCGTGTCCGTCTGGTATATTTTGTTGTCTATGGTATTTTTTGAATGCAACAGTATATCAATATACTAAATATGAAGCAATGTTTGTCTGTCTCTCTGGTATATGTCGTAGTCTGTGGTATACTTTGAATATAATTGTTTATCAATAAACAAAATAAAGCATTTGATATATTTTTGAATTTTTTGGTATAATATAGTAGTTTGAAAATAGACTTTCTTGATCACTGTCAACAGCCATGTCCGTCTGGTATATTTGAAATGCAGCAGTATATCGATATACCAAATATTTGCCATGTTCGTCTGTTTATTTTGGTATATTTTGTAGTCTCCGGGATATTTTAAATAAATACCAAATACAGCTTTTGGTATATTTTAGTATATTTTGGTATATTTGCTTGACAGCATTTTAAGAATAATATTGCATCACTTAACGTTTATTCAAAATTGTTAGCAGGTATCTCACAGTCGAGCATCCTCTATTGTAGCTTTCTTACTTGTTGTTGTAGTTGTCCTTGCTGCTCTTGACTTTGGGCTCTGTGGTTTTCGGTGTGTAAGTGTGTGTGTGTGTGTGTGTGTGTGTGTGGGCTTCTCTTAATGGACAAAAAAGTGGCATGCAGATATTTTCTCGTTTATTTCATACCGAAAAATGTTTTGCTGTCGTCGTCGTCGTCGTCGTCCTGCTTCTGACAGGCTATCAAATAGGCATTTTCATTTGCAGGAAATATTAAATCAACAAATTACAAAATTACGAAATTACAAAACAAAGCTAGAAAGAGAATCAGTCTATATCTATCTCTATCTCTATCTCACTTTTTTCGTATTCGCCTCGCTCGTTTCCCATGTCAAGTGGATGCATCGTCGTCGTCGTCGTCGGTTGTCGGTTGTCGGTCGTCAT
Source organism: Drosophila nasuta (assembly GCF_023558535.2). Classification (NCBI taxonomy): domain Eukaryota; kingdom Metazoa; phylum Arthropoda; class Insecta; order Diptera; family Drosophilidae; genus Drosophila; species Drosophila nasuta. Next base: position 11,353,149 of record NC_083459.1, on the reverse strand, counting down.
CAGCATCATCGACGCTGCATCTCAAGTGTATCATCATCGAGGCTTCGACGAGGCTATCGGAAAATCACGTAATGGGCACGTAGGCCAAATATTTACTTAAGGCCGCAGCGTGAACGTTGCATGCACCCATCCAAGGAAGGAGGGGGAGGTGTAGGGTAGTGGCATTAAATGTTGTGGTGGCAAACCAATTGACTTGACAAGGAGTCGAAGATGAGAGAAGGGAGATGGGGAAAGGGGCACAAAGGCAATGGGGCGACAACTTCCTGCAGCAATTGTTTGACTTAATTGCCTCACTGACTGCGGTGCGGTGCGGTGCGGTGGCTGCAGCAACTGCCACAGCATCGACATCAGCAACAACTGCATCGGCGATGTCGACTGTAAACAGAAACCGTGGCGGCAAATAAGCAAACTGACTTTGACTTTCGGCAGTCACACGCACACTAAGAGTGAGAGAGAGAGAGAGGGAGATAGATAAACACATTCAACACACTCACATTCAACACACATACACACACACTCTCACACACAGTCACTTGCTGTTTCTTACTGCAGATTGGTTCGCCTGTCGATTCTCGTTCGTTGCTCGTTGCTCGTTGCAAGCACCCCGCGGAGCTGCAACTTGCCACTGCCACAGCCACTAGCTCAATTTGTTGTTGTTGTTGTTGTCCGATTGCTGCTGCCGTTACAGCTCCAGTTGCAGTTGCAATTGAGCAGCAGCAAAAGCTTATCCAATTCCCAAATCCCATGACTAATCGCGCATTAAGACCACAGTTTAATACACTGCCACAAAGAACTTCGCATTAAACAGTGAAAAAAAATTACAAATTTTAAAGTAACAGAAAAATCATATATGAAAAAACTTTGCTTCACTTTTATTGAAATTTTGTTTTTTCTATTCTTTGATTTTAGTTTAGTTTAATACATTTCAGAAATTAGAATTTTAAAAGAAGTAAAAAATTATATATGAAAAATCTTTTTTTTACTCATTTATTTAAATTTTATTTTTTCTTTTCCATTTCATTTTCTTTTTTTTATTATGAGAACCACAGTTTAATACACTGCATTAAAGAATGGAAATTAAAAACTTAAAAAAAAAGAGAAAAATCAAATAAGAAATAACTTTTTTTAAATCCTTTATTTGAATTTTGTTTTTTTCTATTTCATTTTCTTTTTTATTAAGAGATTAATTCAAAAAATGTTTGTTTGAAATTCGGAACTTTATGATAAATTTATTTAAAAATTGTTTAAATGTACTGTAGGTGAAATACATACATTTTCTTTATTATTTTTGTATTAATAAGTATAATTATTTGAATTTTAAACATTGAAATTAATGTCACGTTGGACAAATAGAAAACACTTTACTGACTAACATTGTGAACATATATACATTGTGAACATATATACTAATATATATGCCAAATAAAATATAGTTGATATGAAACACATCAAAATATACCTTAGCCTAAAAAATATACCATATACAGTCACAGTATTTTTTATATTTCGTCATATTTAAAGTGGCAGAAAAGAACTGGGTGAAATTTTTAAACAACTGTTAAAAAAATCCAATAACAAGTGATGTTAACATCGGTTTTTTAAACTTCTTTCCCTTTCTTATATCTTATACGTAACATGGTGTTCCCTTTTTTTTGCTATTGTCTTAATAATGTTGTCATTGATAAAAGATATGTTTATAGTTTTGAATATGACAATTTCAAACCACATAATAACATATGTATTACTTCATTCTATTCAGAGACTGGAAATTCGAAAATTGCTAGTTGAATTTGGCTATTTGACCGACATTTAAAATTAAATCAAGTTTAAAATCAGGAATGCAAAATAATAATTACATGTTGCAAGTAAAATCAATTTTTAATCAATGCGATAAACAAATTTGTGTAAGTAACATCGAGTGCAGTTCACCAGGAAGACGTTTTCCATTCGATTCCATTCAATTAGGGACGCTTGCTGGTCAAGATGTCGCGACGCTTGGAGTTGCTGTTCCCGAAGCCATTCCATTTGCGCTCTAAGAGACGAAGTTTCTCCTTATCAAACTGTTCGGCATGTTGCTTTCTTTCGGTGGGACTTAAGCCGTTGGACAGAGGAGCAATGCGCATCGACTTCGGCTTCAGCTTGAGCTTTCGCTTCTTTAAGGTTGACACTTCAGAGTGTTTGGATTCGCTGCGATCCAGAGGAGAGAAGGAGAAGTTGAGTTCGGTCTTCTCGGGCAGCTTCTTCGGCTTCTTCCTGGGAACCTTGCTCTGAGAAGACGCAGAAGTTTTCTTTTGTTTCAAGCGCTTTACCAACTTGCGTTTCTTCTTGGGCTTGTCCTCCACTGGCGGGGGAATCTCTACGGCACCTCCAATCTGTCGTAAACAGTTGCTGCTTGAGGCTGAACTAGACGAGAGGTATGCAGCAGATAATTCCCTTGGCTGGACAAGGGTCATAGCTCGCTCTTCGGCACAGCAACGATAGTGGAGGATGAACCGATTCTCGCCGTTGGAGACACAAACCGCTTTGCTGGGTTTTTGGTGCAACACATTAAAGATCTGATCCTTGATTGGTGTTTTGAGATACAGATCCTCGAGATCGATGTATCCCGAGCAGAAGATCAGCGCATAGTTGCGAGCATTGTGCTGGAGTTCGATGAGCTCGCGCTCCTTGCTCGTCAGTATGGTGACGCCCAAGTGCAGCTGCGTGGCCACCTCAAAGCCGTGCAACACATGCTCGTTGGCCTGGCGCCGCACCGCGATCGTTGGCGTGATCAGCAAGAGGAGATGCCGCAAGTCGAGGAGCCCAAACAGACGCTGCACGATGCGCTCGGGATTGGGTCGAAAGTAGCCATCGCTAGTCAACTGCGGCTTCAGGATGCGTCGCGATACCTTAAGCGGCGAAATGCGATCGACGCTGATCACACAACGACCGCCAAAGATCAGCGCATTGTCCTTGCTAAAGTCGAGTATGTGTGTGTTGAACAGCAGCGGCAACTCGAAGTTGTTCTCGTTCCCGTCGAACGAAGGATCGCTCTGAGTACTCGATCCACTTGTGTTGTGTATCATGTTGAGCAAGTCGAGAGCTCTGCTCTGAATGATCTCCTGGCTCTTGGTCATCTTGCCATATGATGTTGGCATCACTACGAACTCTTTGGTATTCATTTTGAAAAGTGTTTGTGGAAAGTGGCGAGTGAAGAGTGCTGCGGAAATTTGGAACCAAAAATTTATCTAGTTAATATAAAATGAGGTTTGAAGTCGGTAAAAAAGTTAAAAATTGATATGAATACTTTACTTTTACAGTTGTTGTATCCCGTATTTATGAATATGTCGTGGACGACTCAATTGAGATTTGTTTTTTAGCTGTATAATTCTGTATTCAAGTTGAGATCCAAGTAGCTGTATTAAGATAAACTTCTATACTGTCTCTGCTCTATATTTAGACTATAAAAAGATCGATACTAAATGTAAATTTCAATTTAAATTATTTTCGCAGTTGAGCTGCACTTGCATTTTATGAGAATCGCAGAGAGAGGCGTTCGTTATACATATTGTGAGGCTCCATAAAAAAAATATGCGCAGTTAACTGTAGTTTTTGATTTGACAAACGGCTCCAAACTCTGACCAAATGGTCCAAGAGGCACGCCCCCAAAATTCAAGGCGCATTTCACTAGTTGCCACAGCAACATCCACAGCCACAGAGTTGGAGACGTGTTCATGACAGCGAGTATCATAAGCATAATCATCAGTCAAGTGCAGCGCTTGAGAGTGCCACGCCCACCACAAGTTGCAAGTTGCACTTGCATCTAGCGGCACCATCTCGCTCTTGGAGCTGGCGTCATAATTAGACGTTGCAGCAGCTGCTGCTCCCGTTGCACATTGGAGTTTTTTCATTTTTGGTTTTTTTGGGATGTGGCCCGCAGCCGTCAAAGAAGCGAGCTGCCAATTTTGCCAGCTCGTAAACGAGGCCAAAAACTCTGCGAGTGTTGCAAGATTGGAGTTGCACGCTCCACAAAACTGAAACGGAAAGTTGTTGTCAGGGATCTCAACTGGCAAATGAAATGAAAATTCCATTTGTAAGACCGAAATTCGAACCCAACTCAAAACGTCACAGCACAGGTCAAATATGCTTCATATTTAGGCAGGAGACGGAGAAAGAGTGAGAAAGAGAATCAACTATGCACGTCTTTGTCTGCTCTTGTAAATATTTATAAACAAAGAAGAAGAGAATAAGAGAAGAAGAAAAAATGCCATGACAAAGCCGAAGGCAGCTACAAATCCGTTATAAATAAAACATAACGAGCCGAATTGTTGCCAACCACTTGAAACGCAACTGAAACCAAGAAATGAGCGCAGACGACGCACAAAATGTCAAAAACAATAAATCAAAAAGGGGCTCCAAAAACAACAGCAACAGCAGCAACAACACCAACAATGGTCAGGAGCAAGTGATTCCATTTAGTGGGAATGAAAAGGAGAGCGCAGAGAGGGAGAGGCTGGGGAAAAACCGTTGGTCAGTCAAACGGAAGCTTCTCGCATGAGTTTTTTTTCGGGCACGTTCCCAGCTTACGAAAGGTAACAAGCGATAAATGAATGCGAAGCACAAGGAGAAGAGTGTGAGGGGGACAGCGCGTAATGCGGCCTTACAAATTGCAGATGACACTACAAAGACAAGGAGAGCAAAATCGAGAGAGAGTGAGTGAGTGAGCACAAAGAGTTGTAGTTGGAGAGCGAGAGTGAGGGAGCAACGTGTTGCGGAGGGTTGCCTTAGTGGAGCATGCCGTCGGCTCGACTGCAGGCATTAGCAGGAAACACAACACAAGAGAACTGCGCGCAGGCGTCGCGGCGTCGCTGCGTCTGCGTCAATGTCTGACTGAGCATATTTTGTTGGCGTTTTGCATTGTGAATGAAATGTATTGAAATCATGACAGCGGAAGTTTTGATTTCGACTCGCGAATTGAGGTTATGGCAAAGACTCGCGCATAAATGGACTGTCATTGTCTGTCATTTACGTATATTCATAATCGCACATACATACATAGTAAATAAATACATACATAACATACATATAAAGGTGCCAAGTGTGTGTGGATTGCTAAAAACAACTTTGTATTTCCTGTGCCACACGCAACTAATTAAAAGTGCTGGGGCGTCAGGTTTTGGGCAGGTTGCTAAAAGCCTTACAAATGTTCTGCAACATGACATGTTGCTGGCAACATGCGAGCAGCAACCACTTCATTCACCTAATGTTGCCAAGCAGCAGCATCCACAAAGCCTATATCCACAGTGTGCGCACAGTGGAACGAGCAGCAAATTAAGTATTTTTAAAATTCGAATTATATGTAATCAACACTAGGAACACTAGGAAATTTTTTAAATACTTTTTACAATTCGACAAATAAATAGCTTAATATGACATAAATTTACTTGAATCAATTTTAATTTACTTTGTAATTTGTACTTTGTCATTCGATAAACGTGAAAAAATGACTCACAGAAGTTGCAAAGACATTTACATTAAATTTTAAATTTTAGAAAATGAACTTTGACATCGAGTTGATCAAAGATATGTCGAGTGTATTTAAAAATATTTTGCTTAAAAATGTAAGTGCACTAATAATATATGCGGTTTCTTTGGCTGAACCCTAGAATTAAATTTTAGACAAAATAAATACCAATTTTTCTTATTACTTTACCGCGAAGTTTTCAACTTTGTACATATTATAGCGATTAAATAATTTAAAAGTTGAGCTATAAGTGTATAATACAAACGATGTGTACATGATAATAAATATAGTAAATTGTGATAATGGAAAACCTACTAGTTAAATTACTATATTATGTTATATAAAATCAAATAATATTATCCATGTCATTAATCCTCCAGTTTTCAGTTATTGTGTAGATAGTGCACATTGTAAGGTCAAAAAAATGTTGGTAAACAAAATAAGTGGGATGAAACCAGAGTTAAGTACATCAGAATGTATAATAACTAGATTGTTTATTTTGATAACAAGGTGTGATAACAATGTAAATACATAAATAAGTACATCACAATGTATATTAAATAGATGTATTTTGATAATAATGTGTGATAACAATGCAAATACATAAATTTTGGCTTGCATTTGTTTGTTACATTGCCCACAGTGCAGTTCGTAGAAGTGTTAGCAACACCAACATCGCCGTGCACAAGCACTAAGCCAGTGAGAGCGAGAGGGCGACAAAGAGAGCGCGAGTTACAACCCACAAGCAACGGACGAAAGCAACAGCAGCAGTGAGGGCAGCGCAGCAAAAGCAACATCAGCCGGCAAGCGACCGGCACGAGATGCTGCGGCTGTTTAGTAACGGACAAACGTTTGCCAGGTGAACAACGAAGCCGACGCAAGCAAAGCAAGCGAGCTACGAACGACCAAACGAACGACAAACGAATCGAAAGTGTCACTGTATGCGTGCATATCTGTGTGTGTTGCTTAGTTAGCTCTTGGTGCTCGTGCTCGTGCTCGCTCGTGTTCGTGTTCGACACTCAGCAGCCCACGCGCGCGTTGTAATTGTGTGCGAGAGTGTATGTGTGTGCCGAACAAAAATTTGTTGGCATTTTTTTTTTTGGTGTTTTGGGTGTAGCAACATTTGCGACCAGCCTCCGCAACATGCAGTGGTGAAATTGGTCGAGGTCGAAACGAAGCGAAATACACACACATACATATAGAGAGAGACTCAGTCTGTGGCGAACCGAAGCGCAAAAACGAAGAAACTCAACACAATTGGGAAGCAGGCAAAGGCAAAGGCAACATCCGACATACATCACAGTTAGTTGGGCTCGCTTGTCGTCTGTTGTTGTCGCCTCGCCTCGCAGGATACGCGACGTCGACGTCGAGGACGTGAACGTGAACGTGAATGTGAATGTGAACGGCGTGTGTGAAACAGCGTGAACGCGTAGCGAACAGAACAACGCTGGCCGTTGACCGAGTTGCATCGCCAATCGCATCGGTCTCTCTTACCCCCTGAAAGCGAATCGAATAAACCACAAACCAAATACAATTCAGAGCAAGTGAACAGAACAGAACAGTACAGAAGAGAGTGTGAGAGAGAGAACAAGAAAACCGACCATAAAAATAAATAAAAAAAAAACAAATTGAAATCGGAAATCAAAGCGGCAGCTGTTGCATGTGGCCGCCGTGCCAGACTTAGTGACGCCGCCGCCGCGCGTGTCGCGTGTTTTGCTTTGCTTACTCTGCTCTGCGTGTAGCGTGAGCATCAGCGTGTTTTTTGTTGTTTTTGTTTTTGTGTGCTTGTCCAAATACCGTTCGTCGATTGATCCTCGCGAGTGATAGAGACACAAAGAAACGCAAAACTAGTGAACCAATTTAAATCTACATATATTGAAATTCGAATTGAAATCACTGAAAATAAAAATCAAACAATAATTGATATACAATTGAAATCCTGATTTCAAACCCATTTGAAATCCACTCACATCCCACATTGAAGTCCACTCTCAACTGCTGCAAGATGAGGCTGCCACTGAGCACGCTGCTCGCATCCCTGGCCCTCGTCCTCGCCCTCGCCCTCGTCCTGCCCCAGATCGAAGCCATCAACATCAACGCCAACGATCCGTGCTACTTCGAGGGCAAACCCCGCAAATGCTTGCCCAGCTTTGTGAACGCCGCCTACGGCAATCCCGTCCAGGCCTCGAGCGTCTGCGGTGCCCAGCAGCCGGAACGCTTCTGTGAGCTGCAACGCGATGGCTCGGCGGGCGAGTGTCGCGTCTGCGATAAACTAGAGCATCGCTATGGCGCCGCCGCTCTCACCGATCTCAACAATCCCAGCAATGTGACCTGCTGGCGCTCGGGCAGCGTCAATGTGCCCCACGATCCGGACAACGCACCGCCGGACAATGTGACGCTCACGTTGTCGCTGGGCAAGAAGTACGAACTGACCTACATTTCGCTGTCCTTCTGCCCCAAGTCACCGCGTCCCGACTCCCTGGCCATATACAAGAGCTCGGACTTTGGACAGACCTGGCAACCGTTTCAGTTCTACAGCTCGCAGTGCCAGAAGTTCTACGGCCGTGCGGATCGGGCCAAGATTAGCAAATTCAACGAGCAGGAGGCACGTTGCATGAACTCACAGCATGATGGAACCGCGGGCGGCGGCGCTGCCCAGAGATTCGCCTTCAATACACTCGAGGGACGACCGTCGGCCAATGATTTGGATGCCTCGTTGGTGCTGCAGGATTGGGTGACGGCCACCGACATACGTGTGGTCTTCCATCGACTCGAGTTGCCGCCGCAGCTGCTGCTGAGTCGGGAGCGTGCCAAGGGCAAGGGGAATGCGAATAGCTTCAGTGATGAGATGACCGGTAGCCAGGAGGAGGACGACGATGATGAGGAGCTCGACGGTCATGAGCTGGAGGAGCAGGATGAGTATGATTACAATTTGCACGACAACGACAGCGCTGGCTACGATCACGAGGAGTACGAGGAGCCCAAGAAGCATCTCGAACTCGACGACGAACTGCATATGGACTATGCCAACGATGGCGAGACGACGACCAGTAAGCGTCAGTCCAAGCATAAGAGCAGCGCCTACGAGAAGCACTATCAGGGCAAGCTGCTGGCCAGTACTCCGTCTCCAGCCGCGAGTGTGCCGCTCAAGACATCGCCGGCCAGCAAAACTTCCTCCTTGCAGCAGGCCACAGCGGAGGTTGTCGCTGCCTCAGCTCAGTCGGGTTCGCCAGGTGCCTCCGGTTCCGTTTCCGGCTCCGGGTCCGTCTCTGGTTCAGGCTCCGTCTCCATGCAGCAACTTTTGTCCGTGTCGCAGCATTATGCCGTTTCGGACTTTGCCGTCGGCGGACGTTGCAAGTGCAACGGTCACGCCTCCGAGTGTGTGGCCACCACATCGAGCCTGAGCAGCGGCTCCCTTCACGTCGTCGGCGGCGATGCTGACGATGGCCAGGACGATGACATGACCAGCTCGCTGCACACTCACTTCGGACGCAGCAGCAGCAGCAGCAGCGGGAGCTCCGGTTCCCTCCAGCTGAACGCCAAGCTGGCGATGACTTGCGCCTGCAAGCACAACACCGCCGGACCAGAGTGCGAGCGATGCAAACCCTTCTACTTCGATCGACCCTGGGGACGTGCCACCGACAACGATGCCAACGAGTGCAAGAGTGAGTACCCATTGCCCTTGTAGCCCACTATATTACTCTACTACTATGTTATATAGCACATATGCCATTTACCATGTGGCATCTAGACTCAATAAACTTCTAGAAGCGAGGGCAGTTCGAGAACGTTGCAGAATTCCAGAATATCGCTTAGAGCTAAGCAAATATTTTGTGGCATATTGAGTTCTCTTTTATATATTATTATATTCGAAAGTAGTTTTATCAAATACGAATTTCCGATAAGAATATTTTGTTATAACAATCCTAAAGTGAACACTTGATTTCAATAATGTTTGCCATCGAGTATGTTATTTCAAAGTATTCAGAACATCAAATTTTCTTATAACAAATTCAATAGTGAATACTGAATGAATATTCCGCTAAATACGATTATAAAGTGAAAATTGGATTTAAGAATCTATTCTATAGTACATTGTGTGTTATTCCCAAGTATTTAAGAAAAAAATAAAATAATCATTGAATTCTAATGTAAATAGGTTATTCGAAAGTATTTAGACCCAAAAGAATGTTTTGATATGAAAATTAAATACATTCCAATATACTAGACTTCATTTTATTAATATCAATATTCAATTACAACAAATATTAGGGAAAAGCTCTTGAATCCATTCACTATATTAATAATTTTGATATAACACACATATACATTTTTTCTTATATATATTGAACTATATCGATTATCCTGATCAAAATCTCAGACAGAGCCTGGACTTCAAAATCAATTTCAGCATTTGTGCTGTAAGAAATTTGAATAATAACATATGTTTACAAGCATATTCAAGAATGAATTTCTCTCAATCGAAAATTATGTAATTTTTGAAAACTGTTCAACAATTTCAACTGTATTTCTTAAGTGACGAAAGCAGGCTGAATTTATTAATGCTGTTACTTTTTCTTAATATTTTGTTGTAATGCAAAGAAGATTAGAGGTGAAGCATCGCTGAAGCGACCCTCGCAGAGTCAGATAACTGAGAACATTGCTGGCATAGGAGTAAACGGCATTCGGTTGGACAGTTGGACAGTCGGACAGTCAGATGCACTGTGTTGGCCTGCCCCATCGAGTGGCGTTTTCAATTGCGGCCATTGTGTGGCACACTCCTCGATAGTCCAGAGTCGATAGTCGAGGAGTGTCGAGATGGTCGAGATGATGACGATGGTCGCCTGGCTTCGCACTCCTAGAGCGCAATGAACTCGCCAGCAATGCAATGCATCTAGCATTGGATTGCCATCATACCCAATGCCATTTCCACTTCCATTTCCATTGCCATTTCCATTGCCATGGCCAATGCCAGCAAAAGCAAAAGCAACAACAACAGCGACGACGTCATCGACATTCTTCTCTTTGCATTTTTGGTGTTTTATTCAACACTTGGACGGCGCATTTGAATGCCTCGAGTGAATGGCTGAGTAAATGGTAAATGCGAAATGCGAAATGTTGGGAGTTGGCAAGTGGGAAATGGAAAAGGATGAGAGATAGAGAGAGAGAGAGAGAGAGAGAGAGAGAGAGAGAGAGAGAGAGAGTAAGGCAATCCAATCGATGGCAGTCGAGAGCAAACTGAGCTGAATCGATCTCTTTACCTTGTACCTCCCCCATCTCCATTTGGCATATTTGTTGTCAAAGTCAGCGGGTCATTTATGCAATCATCATCATCTTTGTCTTCGTCTCCAGTCTTCGACTGTGCTGGCAAACACGCCAATTATTTGTGTTCTCTGCTGTCCGCACCTTGCAACTACTTCTTCTACCCTCCCACCTTCACTAGCTGTCACCTCAACTTCGACTCGGAACTCCAACTCCAACTCCAACTCCAACTCTGTCTCTCCATAGAGAGTCATAAATTACTAACGATTAACTTTTTGTGGGCCGTCGCCCCGTCTAGAATTAATCAAAGAAACAAATGCGCAGCGGGCGAGTCTTCATCCTCATCCTCATCCTCTAGCTCCGTCTCCGTCTCCAACTCCGGGTCAACCCCATAACGGTAACGGGCCCAGCGCAAAACACGGTCGAAGGTCAACGTTAACGTCAACGTTGCCGCAGTCTCAGCCTCAGTCTCAGTCTCGGCTAATTTATGGCTTATGGACAAATCTCCTGGGCAACTTTTTCTGGGGAATGACCTAGAAGCTGTTCGTCTAGGGTGGCAAATGTTTCTACTAGTTTGCACTGCAGATTAGGTCAGAAACTGATTCTCTTGAGAATTGATTTAACATAAAGAGCGCGCTCAGCAATTGTTTCGTGTTTCGTGTTTCGCCTCGACTTTCAATCAATTTCAATTTCAGTTTCAACTTTTATGCCGTTTTTATCCCATCCATCTAGCATCTTCCTTTTTATCTAGCAACAGCATCGCATCTTAGCGTCTTCATCGTCGTCTTCGTCCGCTTCATTCCAAAATTAATTTAACGCATAAGTCGCCGCGCTTTTGTGCTCAGCTTAAGGGCTTTAATTTGAATTAGTTTTAGCGCCTTGAGGAGAAGGCAGAGTGGGGAGGCGGATTTCACAGCCACTTGCCCAGTGAATCCACATCCTCATCCGTATCCTTATCCTCATCCTCATCCGCGTCCGCATCCGGATCCGTTCTTTCATTTCAAATGCATGGCCATGATGGCATGGGACAACAGCAGCCAAACAACAAGCAACAAAAAACAAAACCAAAATGAATAAAAAAGACGCGAAACGAAACGGAAACAAACAAACTTCAAGCGCCGGGGCCAAAGGCAAGTGATAAAAATATTTATGTTGAGCGAAATTCCAAGCGACGTCTTTCCCCCGTTTCTCCCTCTGTTCTCTCAGTCATCCATTACCCGCTCCCAGTCGCCAGTTGCCAGTTGCCAACTGACCAACTGGTTGCCTGTGCAAGCTTTTTGCAAGATTTACGCCACACCAAAAAAACAGAAAAAAGAGTAAATATTGAAAAAGGAATTGGAAATCCACGGGGGCAGCCGCGACTTGCTTCTCTTTTACCTGAATTCCTCGTCTGGCTTATCGCGAGGCCTACCCCAAAAACAGAAGAAGAAGAGGAAGACGAAGAAGAAGAGGAAGAAGCAGAGCCCAACTCAACCCAAAGCCCCTAAATACGATGCGATGCGACGCGACCCGCTTCCAACTCATTGAGTCGCACATTAATATTTAGATTTGCTTTATTCGCCAGCAATTTGTTTCGATTTCGGCTACGGCAACACGGTAACGGTGACCCATTCACTTTAACGGGAATGCTCGCACAGTGGTGCCAAAGTGCGCAAAATTTAATTGATTCTTATTGGAGTTTATTGTGTTCTTTTGTTTGCTAAAATTTGTTGATTTTATAAGTTGCATCATAAACTCAATTTTATATTGAGAAATATATCGTAGAGTTTAAAAGTATGCGAAAATTTAGAGCACATAATGTCAATGCACTTAACTGCAATGTGTGTTTTAAGATGAAAAAAATATATATTTGGCTTTATTTATATTATTTTACATTAGCCAATAAGGTGTTACTGTTAAAAGAACATTTTCAAATCGGCTATGCAGTGTATTTGTAGTAGGCGAATAAATAGCATCATTAAACATCGATTGTGCGTTTAACTGCAACTGTTTCAATTATAATGACTTTTAAGCTTGCTGTCCTTTTTTCTCTATAATACTCGTATACTATATATACTGTATTTCAATTTGAAAGTATTGCTTTGTTAATGATATATGCAATTACCCTAAATGTGCGCATTAATGCAGCTGCAGCTATCAGCATTAAACTGTATTTTACGCAGAGTCCTACTGAGAATAATATTCTGCTACTTCTGCTTTAAAGTTTCGTATATTTTCGTTTTAATGTGGTTTGCAATTATCTTAAGTGCAGTTGCAATTATCCAGAATGTATTGTATTTATACACTGTGCATTGAAATTGATTCCCTGTTACTTCTGCTTTAAAGGTTCGTATATTTTCGTTTTAATGAGGTATGCAATTATCTTAAATGTGCACTTAACTGCAGTTGCAATTATCCAGAATGTATTGTATTTATACACGGTGCATTGAAATTGATTCTCTGTGACTTTAAAGTTTCGTATCTTTTCGCTTTAATGAGGTATGCAATTATCTTAAATGTGCACTTAACTGCAGTTGCAATTATCTAAATAATACATATTGTATTTATACACGGTGCATTGAAATTGATTCTCTGTGACTTCTGCTTCAAGTTTCGCCCCTGTATTTTTTTTTTTTCAATGAGGTCAATTAGTTTGCGCACATTCTTTATACTTTCCTTATATCTGTTGTTGTTGTTGTTGTTATTGTTGTGCTCACCTGGATTTGGCCGCAGCTGAATCACTTCTGGTCCACTGCCTGCCCTCTGAGTGGATGAGTGTGCGAAGGGCTTTGGGGAGTGTGTGTGTGTGTGTGTGTGTGTGTGTGTGGCAGACACAGCTTGGGGTACGTTTGTCGCAGTGGCTCGCGGGTCTCTTGGCTGCTGTATTTGCTTGGTTTACTTGGTCTCTGGGGCCGAGTGAAGCGCATCTAATGCGCACCATCTGTTAAATTTTCAGTTTCAGTTTCAGTTTGAGTTTGAGTTTGAGTTTTTGGCAGCGGCTGCAATCGCCATCGCAATCGCAATCGCAATGCTGATGGAAATGTGGAAGTGGAAATGGAAATGGAAATGGAGACTAAATTGAAGTTGGCCAAAGGCTATTGTCTATTGTCTCCGGCCATTGAGAGTTTTATTTCTTTATTACATTTATTTGTGTGTGATTTTCCATGTAACATGCGCATCCATCGGGGGTGGAAGGACTTTGTGAGGGGTGCGGCGGTGGCGGCGGCGGGTTCAGGGTTTATTTTTTCCCATTTGGTTGCCTGGGTTGTTGTTGGCCTGGACTAATTCGCTGCGTTTACATTGCAATCTCTCGGTTAATCCCGACAGCTGTGCGCATTTTGCTTGCCCACATCGAGCGACCAGGACCAGCGACGAAGGACAACAATAACAATAACAGGAGGAGGACTCTACCATCCGCCTGACTTGCAACAAATTGCGCGAACTAACGGCGACCATTGCTCAGGCAACAGACAGCAACAGCAACAGCAACAGAAACTGTTACAATGGCTATCAACTAGCGAGTGGCAGTTAAGTTGTTGCACATATGCAACAAGAATCATTGCGGCTCATATGTCTGCCTGAAGAGGGGGTGGTTATGTAGGGGGAGGGGTGTTGGGGAGGAGGAGGAAGCTCGGTTGGGATCGAGTTGCGAGCGAATCGCTTGGAACAGAAAACAAAATGCAACACTTTATTCCACAACCGCAACAATGTGGTTTTGGGGACGGGGGCGGAGAGGCGACGTTGCAGGCGATAGCGATGTGAAAAAATGTTGCCATGTTGCCGGAGAGTTGTGAGGGAGGCGGAAGCTGCCACACTTTGTTGTAGTGTGTGTTGTTGGCGGCGCGCCTGAAAGTATGCAAAAAAGTTGCTTATTTAAAAAATAGCAACGCTCGTCGCTAAAAAAAACTATTCAGCAGAGGAGAGAGAAAGAAAAGAGAGCGAGAAATTGAGATAGGGAATGCATAATGAGTGTCCTTTGAGCACAGAGAAAGAGAGAGAGAGAACGAGAGTACAGGACTCGACTTAATTCAACTTCAGTCTGAACTCGACTCGATGAAGAGACTGTACTTAATTTGCGTTTTGTTGTGTGTCTTTGAGTTTGGGTTTGAGTTTTGGGAATGCTGCTGAGGGAACTGCAAAAGGGATATGATTATGGATGTGATTTGTTTTCGCTATATGGCCAAAGAATGCAAGGAATTCAAGTTGAAAGCACAGCTATGCGATGCCACAAATGCCAACTACAAAAGCCATTTTAATTAAAGACAAACCTCCCGCCTTCTTTCTCAACCTTTTTTGGGCGTGGGCAAAGCGAAGCACGATGCGAAAACTGAGCACTGAGAAGTCAAACGGGAGGAGAGTGAGAAATTCAACGTAATGTGGATAAAATTAACTACAATTTATTTGTAAATATTCCTAAGCATTATTTAAAGTAATCGCGAACTAAATTTGAATGAACAATTTAAGCAAGTGTTTGAAATTAACGATTTTGAAAAATGTATTTCATTTTAATTGAAGTGCTTTGGTTGACAATCTGGTATATTTTGTGCTCTATGGTATATTTTGAATGTGGTTGTATATTAATATACCAAATATAACTTTTCTTATATTTTTGTATTACTTATTTCTTTATATTAATCTGGTATATTCTTAACATTATATCATAGAATATTAAAGATATTTATAGAAAGTTACATTTTATAGTATTCCATCCATAAGCCACATCTGCAGCTTAATTGATAAAGTTAAGCATAGTATTTTCTTTCTTCAGGCTTAAAGAAGAAATTCAGCATGCGATATTAAATATCATTTCATATGTATAGCAGACATTTCCATGAAACGAAATTCAAATTCAGCAGTTCAAAAATTCATTTAAAATAAGGTTTTCATTAAGGAAATGTTGAAGTAGAAATTTAGGATGTTATATTAATATAATATATTATGTTATACAATTAGTATCATATCCATAAGAATTCAGGTTTATCTTTAGGAAAAGATTTCAAGATAAAAGTTGAAATCGCACACAGATAATGGAATGTATTTAGAGATTGTTTGATATTCGAAAGATAATTGTGTGGCTAAAAGTGTTCAAAAAAGGAAGTTCTTAATAATAGTTGCCATCTCTCTCTATCTCTTTCTCTCTCTCTCTCTCTATTTTTGTGTGGCTTGTAGTTTGCGAGGTTCCCACGCTGCCTTTTGGGCAACATCATTTGATGCAGCGCAGTGGCATAAAAACCACGCAATTTGCTACACTTTTAACACTTGCACGGCTCAATGAAGTGCAACGACACCCAACACTGCCACCTGACACTTTTTCCCCCCTCCCACACCCCATCGATGTGGCACGGAAAAGCCCAAAGTCAAAGCAAATCGTAAAAACCCCAAAGTGGAAAAGAAGCAAAAAAAGTGAAACAAAAAACCAAAATAAAACTGAAACGGAAACGGAATCTGCAAAAGCTTGGCTGCTGCTGCTGCTCTTGTTGTTGCAAGTTGCTGTTGCAAGTTGTTGTAGTTGTTGTCGGTGCTGCATTGAAGCTAACACAACCGCATGATTTTGCGGTTGCTGCCCCGCTCAATACCTGCTCTTAAGCACTTCGCTCTCTCTCAGTGTAATCGAATCTGTGCTTTCATTGCCCCTTCCCCTTCCCCTTCCCCCCTACCACTCAGAGTGTGGTCTGTGCCGCACTTTAGCCCTTTTTGGCCGCCTTTTATTTGCCTGGCTTTTCATTCGCAGTCATCGCTACGCTTTCGCGCGTCCATTGCCAATGGCTACGTGCCGCAGTTTTTAACTGCCTTTTAGCTTGGCAATCTAGCAAGCTGTCCTCCTCCCCCCTTGCTCTTCCTCTTGCTCTCTCTCTCTCTCTCTCTGTTGCCTCTCTAATTCTGTACTCGGCTGACCCAGCTGACCACACGCAATTCAAATGGCTTCAAATAGCAAAGCGCTGTGGCAAAAGCGGCAGCAACAGCTGCCACACTGTGGTGCCACCCCTTCCCCTCTTTGGACGCCTTAATCCCCGCCAGCAATAGCGTTGCCGTTGCCGTTGGCGATGGCGATGGCAGCATAAAGTGTTTTGTTAAAAGAGCCCATCAATTTGTCGCCCATTAAAAATGGGCATGGCAAATTATAAACTAACCAAAATTCCAATTGGAAGTAATTAACACTCTTTTTACATGTGTGCGTGTTCATGTGTTGGGGTCGAGCAACAGACAGGCGACAAATCGCTGCAACTTATTAACAAAAACAACACACACACATACACGTACAGTGGGGAGAAACAGCTAAAGACAGCCAGCAAAAAGGCCATCAAAGCGAGCACACAAATGAGTGACTCCCTTCTCTATCTCCCCCCTTGTTGGGCACCCCGCTGCTTAGAGCGCAGACTGAAGAAGTGTCTGGGCTGAGGGCAGATACAGTAGCTTACACACACGCACACTTGCACACTCACACACACACACACACACTCGCTCTTTGACTAGAGGCAAAGAGACATAAAATGTTTTAAGCACATTTCGGCTGCTGCTGCCGTTGCTCACCTCAAACACTCATCTATTTTTCTTCATTAACCAACACACACACACACATACACATACACGTATACACACTCACACACACATGCTCGTATACACACACTTACTAAGGGCACGACAAACGCTTTAATAGTTTTTCCGTGCCTTTAATTTATGTGAATTTGAAAACATTTTGTGGCTGCGCCAAGCGCAACAACAACAACAAGCATGGAGAGGGGGGGGAAGGTGTTGTTGGGTGGAGACGGGTGTGGAGGGAGTGTGGAGTAACTTGGTGTGAGAAAGCAGCAGGAGGGGAGGGGGCGACACTAGACACTGCAAGTTATGCTAAAAGGCGAGAGAAGGTTCAACATTGTAAACGAGCTTTCGATTTGTAGTAGTTGTACACCTTCCCCTTCCCCTTTCCCTCCCACTTCCCCCTTCTCCCTTCTCCCTTCTCCCTTGTTCCCTTACTCCCCTCTGTGACCATGCCATAGCTGGTGGAAAGCAATGAAAATTGCTTTTAAATGAGGTTTTTTGCTGCGGCTGCCCAACTAACTAACCGACTAGACAGCCAAGCAACTGACTAAGCAACCAACTAAGCAACATTTATTTCTCTACTCGCAATATACGATTCTTTAGCAATGTAATCACAGTTGTTGTTCTTGCTGCAGTTCTTTGGCATCGGCATAGAACAAAGCAACAATTAAAATGCCGCCACTTGCTTTCAATATCTACTAGGCACACAGCTCTTCTTCTTCTATGCAAAAATTCAATCCGTCTGCCCGTCTGACTGTTAGTTTAAACGGGTATATCTTGGGAACTAAAAGAGCTAGTGAGTTGAAATTCACGGCGTAGCTTCCTATTTAGCAATCAAATATCATGATAATTTTTAAAAATATATATTCATTTTATTTATTTATCTATCTACATTGCAACAATAATTAAATTTGGTAAACTCTAAAATTAAACAGAAATTATTTAGACAATCATTTTACATCATTTCGATTTAACATTTATTAGCCAAGAAACTCTTTAAATGGAATTCAATTTAACTAGCATGCTATTGAAAATTGTTATGAACTTTGTTTCTATTATTCTCACTTGACTTCACTTTACTTTTATTTCCACATTATTTGTCTAATGTCTAATAATAAATTTATTAAACAGTTATAGAGCAAGAACAATGTCATTGTTTTATTATGAAAGTTATTTCCATATGCTATATATTTATTATTATTTTGAACAGCAATAGCGACTAACTCATTACTTAGTATAGGGTATCTCGCAGTCTAAGTGAATGCAGCATTTTTCCTTGCCTGGTTGTTTCTTTGGCTCAGCCTGAGGTTAAGGATTGAGATTTGGCATTGATTTTAAGTCGTTGCCAGACAATTGGTAAAGCTCTCCGTTTAGCAATCTCTCTCTCTTTCTCTCTCTATCTCTGTCACTCTCGGTTTTTTCTCTCCAACTGTGCCCTTTGGCTATCGCTTGGATGACCAAGTGCTTTGGAGTTAGTTAACTGCACTTGGCTGCAACCTCAAATGCCTTTTTATGGACACATTGCAGCGATGGCGTCGAAAAGCAACAAGAACAATAATTACTACAACAAGAGCAACGAAAGCAACAGCAATTACAGGCGTGAGGCACAAATGTGGGAGAATTGTAGTGTCAATGTAGAGAAAGAGCGAGAAGAGAGTGAGAGAGTGAGAGAGGGAACGGAAGAGGAGAAACGACATTGATGGGGAGGGGGGAGGGATGAACAGAAACTGGTGCACGATGACTTCAACATAAGTCAACACTAATTGCAATTTGCAGCTAAGCACACACTCACACACATGTACTCACGAATACACTCACAGTCTCACACACAAATGGCAGGGGCACAAGGCATAAGTAAAAGGATAGCGCACAATGAAACAAAACCAGCAAAAAACAACTGCAATCTGTGTGTGAGTGAATGTGAATGCGAGTGTGAGTATGTGAGTGTGTGTGTGTGAGTGCATAGTTGTTGTTGCTGCTGTTGTCGGTTGTTGGTTCTTGGTTGTTGCTGCGGCAGCGGCAGCAGCAGCAGCAGCGGCGGCGTCGTTTGCATGGATTTTAGATGCGATGAATGAAACGAGTGAGTGCAAGTGAGTAAATGGATGTGTGTGTGTGTGTGTGTGTGTGAGTGTGAGCAAGACACATTTGCAATTTAATTTGCACAGCTCAATGCAAACAGACAAAAAAAATAGTAGAAGAAGAAGAAGTGAAACATAAAAAGAGAGGAGGCGAAAACAACTACAAGAGAGTACAAGGAGAAAAATGTAAAATGTACTCGTAAAATGTGAATGGACAGACACAACGAATATGCGAATACACTCACACAACACACACACAAAGATTGTGCACATCGATCTATGAATAATTATGAGTGCAGGTGGTATGAATATTTCTCCTCAAAGAAATATTCTAAGCATATTCATATATGTCAGACGATAAGTAAACGAATACAGTTGAGTATTCACATCATGAGGTACAGAACAAATTAGTATATTATGATTATGTGCTATTTAACTATATATTATTTGAGTACTCCATCATATTCGAATACACTCATGAGTTTTGCCTCTGAATAGCAATTGAATACTATTGGGTATTTACTCTGTTAGGCACTAAATATGGATATTTATGTATATTAAGTGATTATAATTTTTGAATACACTCACATTCGGATACACTCATGAGTCTACCTACTTTACCTAGCTATGAGTGCTTACGACTATGTAGTTGGGTATTTCAATGTATATTCGTATACACTCATGAGTATTCACACCAAACTAATTGAGGTAGATAAATAAGAGCTGAATTTCAATATACTCATATAGTCATATTTATGAATATCAAATGAGTGTATTCACCAACACTCATTTGATATTCATAAATATGACTTCTTCTATGAGTGCTTATGACTATGTATCTAGTTGAGTATTTCAATGTATATTCGAATACACTCATGAGTATTCACACCAAACTAATTGAGGTAGATAAATAAGAGCTGAATTTCAATATACTCATATAGTCATATTTATGAATATCAAATGAGTGTATTCACCAACACTCATTTGATATTCATAAATATGACTTCTTCTATGAGTGCTTATGACTATGTATCTAGTTGGGTATTTCAATGTATATTCGAATACACTCATGAGTATTCACACCAAACTAATTGAGGTAGAGGTAAATAAGAGCTGAATTTCAATATACTCATAAATATGACTTCTTCTATGAGTGCTTATGACTATGTATCTAGTTGGGTATTTCAATGTATATTCGAATACACTCATGAGTATTCACACCAAACTAATTGAGGTAGAGGTAAATAAGAGCTAAATTTCAATGTACTCATATAGTCATATTTATGAATATCAAATGAGTGTTGGTGAATACACTCATATTCGAATGTATTCATTAGTGTTAGAACGAAAGGAAGCACTTAAACAGCTGAAAACAAACAAATACGCAGTATATTCATTCAAATGAATATGAATACATTCATGAATATGAATGCGAGTGCACTCGTGTAAGTGTTAAAGTGTCAGAATGTGTTGAATAAACACACACGCAAACAAACGCAAATATTTGTTGGCATGTGAATACACTCATCACTCATCACTCATCGAATGGCAACCGCAGCAGCAGCTGCCACCTGCCACCTGCCACATCGAGAGCATCGAAAAGTCGGTCAGCGAAGACAGCGAAGTCATTGCAACCTCATTCAGAAGTGCCACGGACTGCGGGATTGTGGATTGTGGATTGCGGACTGCGGATTGCGGCGCATCGCTCCTTTGAGGCGCCTCGCCTCGGCAAAGACAACCAACCAAAAAAAAAAAGAGGAGAGAGAAAAAAACAAGGAAAACAGCAAACCGACAAAACAAAAATAAAGCAAAACAATGCCAAATGAAAACAACAACAGCAACAACAACAAAATACGTAACCGACAACGGCAAATGAAAGCGGAAAGCAAAAGGAAAACGCTGCAGAATAAAACAAACAAAGCAAAAGCTAAAGCTAAAGGAAAAGCAAAAGCAAAAGCAAAATGTTTGGCCAACAACAGAGACAAAAATATGGAAACGAAATGCTCGAAAAGCAAACAAAGCTCAAGAGAACAAAACTTTTTTCTTCCCATTTTTATTTTTTTGTATTCTTCGCAATACCAAAAATAACACAATAAAAAGAATTTAATTTAAATATACTCACACACACACGCACAGCAGGTGGGGGAGTGTAGAAATTCTTGAGGCTGCCCCAAGCCATATACAAATATAAAAAGCATAGAAATTCGAATATGTTAAAACTCATTTTGGCCATGGAGCACAAAACTAATAAATTAGCTTGCCGAAGAAGCCATCGAGTGTTGTGCTTTGTGTTTTGTGTTGGGGCAACAACATTTGGTCGCAATCATAAAATTACAATTTGAATTTAACAAGAAAACATTTGGCAACTAATTGGAGCAACCTCAGCGACGACGACGACGACGACGACAAACCCAAAAGAGCCCAAAAAGGCGAAACGCTTTGAAGTTTTTGTTGGCCAGGCCATAACTGAAAACTGGATCAGGGGCTAATGCTGCAAATCAAGAGAGAGAGAGAGAGAGAGAGAAGAGGTGAGGCGCAGTCTGTGGCGCAGCTGTTGTCGGACAAATTATAAAGCCAAAAGAGCCATAAAACATGACTAAGTAGACGACTGCGGTGACTTCCCCATATACAACTCTCAACTCAACTCGCGTCGTATTCGTCGAATGTCCAGCCACCAAAAAAAACCGCAAAATAAAAAGCGTGGGGGCCACCTTCAGGCGGTTGTTGTTGTTGTTGTTAAGCGGCTTGTGGTCAGCAAACGTAGACAAGATCGAAAATGCCAAAAACGCAAAAAACGCAAAAAAACACGACAGAAAAAAAAAGAAGCTGTCGGCGAACAAAGAACAACTGCAGAGAGAAGCCAACTGAGACTGAGACTGAGACTCAGATGGAGGCTGCAATATGAGCAGCCAACAGTTTGTTGGGCGTAAGACGAGTAGCGTTAAAGGGGGGCGTGGCAGCTGCCACTGTTGCCGCTGTCGTGATGCGCCGCAGTTGGCGCAAAATGCTTGCGCAAATTAAATAGTAATTGCTTGAGAAAGTCAGAAACAGAAATATGCAGCAACAAGCTTAGGGAGGAGGGAGAAGGGATAGAGGGAGGAGGGAGGAGAGACGAGACTCGTCGCCAGCTTGGCTAAAAGGCAAAGAGTCATCAGCGCATTGTGTATTTGGCAATCGGCAAGTCAAAAGAGGAAGCCCAAGCAAAAGCAGAAGCAGAAGCAGTTGAACAGTTTTAGTTGGCCAAATGGGAGTTGAATGGCAAATGGCTGTGGAGAGTGTCAGTTGACAAGAATGAAGAGAGAGAGAGAGAGAGGTAGAGAGAGGAAAGTTCTTGTTAAGTAATTAGACAAACAAAAGCAAAGTGCCTTGCAGCAAACTAGATTTTCAGCAGTTGTTTCAAGTGCAGTTCAACCGAGTTCACGCAATATTATTAATAATATTATGTGTAATTAGTCATTGGTCCAGTCAGGCAGTCAGGCAGTCAGGCAGCCAGACAATGGCAAACTAATTGACGAGTTCATTAACTTCCAAATGAATATGTTAACAACAGCAACAACAACAGCAACAACATCAGCAACAATAACAACAAAAGGGCCAACAGCAATTTCATTTTAAACTGTCGCTAATAACTTTTACCAGTCGCTTGGCCGATAAACTAATGAAGGCTTAAATGATGTATTGTTGCGGCCATTTATTGAGTGCATGACAACTAATGAGTTCCGCCCAAACGCCAGCAGCGGGGGGGTGTGGCCAGGCCAGGCCAGGCGATGGCCATGGCAATAAAATGCAGCTAATTAAAATGTATAAAAAACACTCACACACTCAGTTCACTCGCAGTTGAAGTGTTAAATATTTAACACAAAATGTAAATGCAATTTTCAAGCGCGTTTTCCAGCATAATTTATGACCACAAAAGGCTACCAACAGCAGCAGCAGCAGCAACAAAATAAAAACGAGCACAAAAATTGAATAAACAATAATGAAATCATAATAAAATGTGAAGAGCGAAAAAAAAGAAAAATAATAATAATAAACAATAAAATGCACTAATAAAAGCTCACGCATTTTGACTTCATTAAAATGCTTCACAGCTGATTTGTTGTCTGCTTTATTTTCATTCATGTTGTTGTTGTTGTTGTTGTTGCTGTTGTGATGCAACAAATTGCATAACATTTGAAGAGAGGGAAAAACATTTATAGAAAAGCAAATTTTGCGTGCTGCTCTTAATTGTTTTTTTTTTCGTTTCGATTTCCTTTGTACTCTATTATTATTATTATTATTATTTAACCAATTTTTTTTTTTTGGACCGCTTTGCAACCATTTTGCGCATTTGTTGGCTGGCATTTAATAGTCAACAATTCGTTTTATTTGTATTGTGTGCTTTATTTTTTTTTTGCATAAAATTGCATGCAAATTGGCTGACGACAAAGTGAGAGAAAAGTTGACAGAAAACCCAAAAGCCACAATGCCAAAACGTGACCAGGTTTAAATTGAACGTCAGTCGTCAGACAGACAGTTGATCTGAAATAGATACGCATCGACATCGACATCGACAGCGACTTTAAAGCGAATTCAATTTGTACAGCAAATATATTTCCCACTGAAAAAAGGTCTCTCTAATATCCAGATTTTGGTCTTAGTACCAATAAATTTATACTAAAAACTGCGACAAGATCGTGAAATCAGAAGACACAACTTGATTACAAGATCATTTGGTATACAACTAAGTTCTTATTAATAAGTATAGTTCTATGGCCGCAAAAGTGCGCTCGTATTAAGAAAAATATTCTAAAAATATACCATATAATATACTACAACAATACTGAAATATACCGAATGATAAACATATTCTAAAAACATACCAAAATTAATATAATGAAAATGATACTGCAATATGGCGAGTGCTAAAACATATTCCAAAAATGTATCAGATTAAATATACCGAATGATATATTTGGTATATCGCTAGAGTACAAAATATACCAGATTGTCTGAAACTACAAACCTCGATTAACTGAGGAATGAACGAAAATACTGAAAGTTAGATGAAAGTTAGAATTTCAATGGATTCGAGAATTTTGTTACCTCAAAATCTATTAGTTAAAGACTTATTTGAAAACTTGAAATTTTTCAGATTAATGTTCTTGGTTTCAATAATTTGATCTTATTTTCAGAAATAAATTGTTGAGAAGGATGTTCTTGATTTTAGAATCTGGACTTTTTCCGTGTACTTTAAAGCGAATTTAATTTTACAGAGCATATATTTCGTACATTTTTTCCATTCTTTATGCATTAAGAAGACAACTGTTATTAATCTTCTATAATATATAAGACATTTCCTTAACAATCTTTACTTTAATGAGCATTTACTTTGTACAGTAAATATATTTCATGCATATTCTTCTAAATCAGACATTTTCCTTACCAATCTCTATTTTAATCTAGATCGAATTCTATTTTTACCGCCACTATATTTGATATATTGTCCATTCTAATATGAAGACAACTCTTATTAATTGAGTCGTAAATCAGACATTTTCCTTGTCTGCTTCTCGCCTAATCGCCACTCAAACAAACAACTGAATAATCAATGAATGCAATCCAACAATCAAGCGACTAAACAAACTAACAGTTACCAAGAACAACAACAAGCAAAAAAAATAAAAAAGCACAAATGAATAATTGATAAACTGACCATTTGGCAAGTGCAATCTCATGTTTTTCGAATATCGCATATGTTTATCAATTAGCAGTCGGCACTTCTTTTGCTGCATCAAATCATCTTGTTGTATTTATAATTCCTTATGCCACAAATAGGATTAGCCTCTCTTCAATTGTTTAAACGCCTTTCAACGCTGTCCAAGTAGAAATATATCAAAGCCAATCAAAATGAAATCAAATCAAAACGAAATCAAATCAAGCCAACAACAAAATTGACATTTGAATTGTGTTGTGTATGATATGAGACATTGCACTTGGCTTTTAAAGAGCAAGTTCGACAGTCTAAACTGTCATCAATTGTGGAAATTCTATCAATTACTCAATGATGCCATCAATATTAAAGTATCGTGCACAATTGCAAAATAGAAAACACAACAAAACAAAACACATTCGGCATCGAGTATTACATTCGAGTCTGGTTTTTGTGGCAAAGCCACACAATTAACTGCAGCAGCAACACGATGTGGCATGCCTCCTCGTTGTTGTTGCCTCGTTGCTGTTGCTGCTGCTGCTGCTGCTGCTGCTGCTGATTGGCAGCTTGGGCTTGTGGCACGACTGAAATTTATACGCGATAATTAAATCGAATTCACTTTTAAGCTGCGCACAAATTTGTGTGCAATCAATTTGAGCGTCAACTTAATTATGTGCATTTTTTTTTGTTGTGTGTGTGTGTGTGTGTGTGTTGTTGCTCGTTGTTGTTTGCCATTTTCGTTATTTGTTTTGCTGTTGTTGTTGTTGTTGTGTGTTCGCCAAACAATGCGAATACTGCACGGACAATTACGTGTGCTGTTCACACTGCGTATACGCGATTTATTCGCTCACATAGTTAAGGAGCTTCTACTACTTGAACTACGACGAGAATTGCGACAGCTTCTCATCAGCGATTCAAGCCTCATCAGCGTCAATCTTGCAGCTCCAATCTAAAATCTGCCAACTCCCATTTCTATTTTCATCTGCTCGAGATGAATAGAGAGAGAGAGAGAGAGAGAGTGAGAGATATGCTCGTTATCATGCTCTCCACACAATTGAAATTCATATTGTAAATGCGAGTGCGTCCGATGAATTGATGCAGAAATTCATTTACATTTGAGAAGCCAGTCAGCCATCCAGGCAGGCAGTCAGTCAGTCAGTCAGCAGTTGACATCAATAGCCGCGCTTTGATTACAGTTCAGTTTCAATTTTCCACCCGGCGGCCAAAACAAAACAAAACAAAATGAAATTGCGGTTGGGCAGCCACCAAAAAACCGAAAAAAAAATAGA
The DNA here is from genome assembly GCF_023558535.2 of Drosophila nasuta. Taxonomy (NCBI): domain Eukaryota; kingdom Metazoa; phylum Arthropoda; class Insecta; order Diptera; family Drosophilidae; genus Drosophila; species Drosophila nasuta. Next base: position 11,326,806 of record NC_083459.1, on the reverse strand, counting down.
AAACACAGCGAGTCTGAATTGAAAGCGAAAATAAGGCGACCAAAAAAACAGAAAAAAAAAGAAAGAAAATTATCAACAGGGCGACGCGTGACGCTGACTTCGGATCTCGGTCCAGAGAGGCAGCCGGAAATGAATAAATTATTTTTCAAAATTAAATATTTGAAATGGCAAAGTTAACATAAAAAGCGAATTATGCCGAGGCGGATCCAAGTGGCGCCCGTCGGCGGAAGTGGCGACCGTTAAAATACTCGCAATGAACTGTCGGAAACATGAAGAGTGTAGAACAGAACAGAACAGAAAGAGGGAAGCAGCGAGGGAAGGGAAGGGATGGGAAGGGATGGGATGGAGGCAGTCAGTGGCTCGATATTAATTTTATGCAAAGTGTGCAGCATTCGGAAGATGTCCCGAAGTGGAAGTGAAGACGCGCACCCAGCGAACTGGACATAATGCGGATGGGAGCTTGGGTCAAGCCAAAGGTTCGTCTCGCTCTCTGTAAATGAGATTTGGCATAGGCATAAAGTGTAGACAGGGCAAGAAGAGACAGAGAAAGACAGACAGTCAGCCGGAGGCACAGCGACAACAGCAATGTCAACAGCCAAGCTGCAACATGCAGCGGCAACTGTAGGCCGTGTGACAAGTACGTGCAAATGATACTACAGCGTACGATGTACTTGACTTTGCCTCGCAATCTAGCTGCTGGCAATGTGGCTGCTGCTGTTGCTGCTGCTGTTGCTGCTGATGTTGCCGCTGTTGCTGTTGCGTTGTATTTATTACACGTTCGCTTCAATGACAGCAGCAGCAGAATCCAACCTTAAAGCTGCGCTCACCTTAAGTCGCCACTTTTTCACTATTTCATTTTTATACTCGCTACCTAAAGGCTACAAGGGTATTATAACTTTGTGCCTACAGCAAATGGATGTAACTGGCAGAATTCCATAAAGTACATGTAGTCTTGATCAGACCAAAGACCAAAGTCTCCAAAACAATAAGAGATAGAGATATAAAAAAGCTATAATGAAGTGAGTTTTAGATTTTTGCCACAGCCAAATATCGCCTTCGGTATATTTTTGTATATTTACATTGTGCAGTATATTTGGAAAGCAGTATTAAACCGATATAAAAAATTCAGTATATTTTAGAATTTTAGGTATTTTTATTTGTATATTCGGAATGTAATTCTATATCGATATACCAAATATACTCCTCGGTGCATCTTAGTATTTTTTTGGTATTTTTAGCAATTTACGGTATATTTTGAATATAATGATATATCGATATAACAAATATAGTCTTAGGTATAATTTAGTATTTTTGCAGTATATTATTTCGGTATATTTTAAGATTAATACCGTAATGTTTTGCTTCTACTGAGTGTTGTTTGCGGGTATGCCACAGTCGAGCACATATTTAGTATGTTTACAGTATTATATTTTAGTATTTGTACAGTATATTATTTCGGTATATTTTAAGATTAATACCGTAATGTTTTGCTTCTACTGAATGTTGTTTGCGGGTATGACACAGTCGAGCAGATAAGTGTATATTTAGTATGCTTACAGTATTATATTTTAGTATTTTTGCAGTATATTATTTCGGTATATTTTAAGATTAATACCATAATGTTTTGCTTCTACTGAATGTTGTTTGCGGGTATGCCACAGTCGAGCACATATTTAGTATGTTTATAGTATTATATTTTAGTATTTGTACACTATATTATTTCGGTATATTTTAAGATTAATACCTTAATGTTTTTACTGAATGTTGCTTGCGGGTATGCCACAGTCGAGCACATTCAATTGTAGCTCTCTTATTTGTTGATTTTTTTTTTTGGTTTTGGGGCCAAAGGCCAAGGTAAGGTAAGGAAAGGCAAGGCATGGCAAGGCAAGTCAGAGACGGGGAGGCAGGCGACGCCATAACAAGCAACAACTTACAATGTTGTGGCATCGTTCTTGGGGCACGCGCGTTTCGCTGCCTCGGCAGCAGCTCGTATTTGCCTTTGCATTTCCGGCTGTGGTTGCTGTCTCTGTATGTCTGTGTGTGTGTGTGTGTGTGTGTGTGTGTGTGTGTGTGTGTGTGTGTGTGTGTGACTGCGAAACTGAGACACGAGTTGGTTACTGTCTCCAAGTCTGTCTCTTGTATCTTGCTCTGTGTATCGGCATGCAGACAACAGCAACAACAGCAACAACAGCAACAGCAACAACAACAATGAGATGGGCATGGGAATGGCAATGAAAGGGGCGCGCTCACATTTTTATGCGCTTTAATGAAAATCCTCTTATGTTGGGGCGAAATTTCAATGATGGAGATTTAGACGAGAGTCACGAACGACAGAAGACAGGAAGTTGCCTCTGGAATTGTAGTTGGGAATATATTCAATCCGATTTATGCAGTCACGGTTTAAGTCGCAGTCACTGTGACTGTGAAGCGTTGCGCATCTCTAACCAAGCGAACGAGGCAGCTTTGAGCCAAGTTTTGTTTAAAGTTTGCTTGGCTTTTGCTTTTGCCTTTGCCATGTGGCAATGGCAACAACTTGACAGCAACAAACAACAATGCACACAGACAACTGAAGAGTTGTCGACGCTTGACGCCAACTGCGACGCCAACTGCGACTGCGACGGCGACTGCAGCGTTGTCTATTTACCTTTGAGTTAGTTAAACTCTGCGCTGACTGCGTGCATATTTTTTCTAATTTAGATTAACCTGCAGCTACACAGAGAGAGACAGAGAGAGAGAGGAACATTTTTAAAATAAAACAACAACGAAAAAATAAGAGAGAAGCGGAAAAAGTAAAAGAAAAAGGAAAATTCTATCGCATTGTGCACATGAGCACGTACGTGGCAAGCATCCAAGCAGAGGCAACCAGTTGTTGTTGTTGCCTTGGTTGTGGCAATTTAAGATTATGAACCACACGCAGACGACAGTGAGGAAGGAGCGAAAAGGGGCGGGGAAAGCGGAGCAGCAGAGGGCGTGTTCTGAGCCAGCCTAGAGGAGACTAGAGTCCAGAATCAAGTCTAGGCCTGGCCATATGTTCACTGCCAGACGAGGCAGACTTTAGATTTGCAGACTACAGGCTACAGACTACAGACTGCTGACAGTTGGCGAGTTTTTGGTTACCTTCGTTTGTTTTTGCTTTTGCTTTTGCTCTGGCACTTGGCCAGCTCTCTGATGGAATCCGAGCTACCGCTACCGCTACCGCTACCGCTGCTGCAGCTGCAGGTGCTTTTGCCATTTACCTGGGAGGTCTATCTCTCTCTCTCTCTCTCTCTCTCTCACACTCTGTGTGTCTCTCTCGGTCTGGCCAAGTCCAGTCTGTGGACTAGTCTCTTGATTGCTTGCCAGCAAATTGTAATTGTGGGAATTAGCAGGCGAGGGCAGACGCCTCGACTCGACTCGACTCGACTTGCCTCGCCTCGCTGCACCTTGCCACGCCAGTTGTTGCCACACACAACAGCGCTTGGCAACTTCATTGCATATTGTAATTGAAAAGTTTAATCAAATTATAAGCTAAAATTTCATGTAATTGCAATTGCGAGAGCGACGGCGACGGCGAGCGTCTTCTTCTCCTTCTCCTTCATCATCGACATCGCTCGCTGGTGGCAACACCCACCAGAGTGTATCTATCTACATGCATACATATGTTGTGGATACGTGCCAGCTGGGCTGGGAGGGGGCGTGGCAGCAGTATGTGTGGTCAATAAATATGCATGAGAGCAGTTGCCTCGCTTGCCTCACTTGCCTCACTGGCCTCGAGGGGATGGGCTGCTCAGCAACTGTCCATTAGGACAGGGTGTGGCTGGCTCTTGGCTTCATTAGCTCCGCACTGCGCTGCGCTGCGCTTCGATATGTTATCGATCATGCCGTGATCTGCATTCTAACCTACAATATATAGAGAATACAGTTACCGTTTATTATATATTAAGTTATTTGAAGTCAATAAGTTGGAAAAATGTGATTGCTTCAGATGACTCTTGGCTTCATTAGCTCCGCACTGTGAAACATATCGAATATCGATCACGCCATGATCTGCATTCTAACCTCGAATATACAGAGAATAAAGTTACCATTTATTATGTATTAAGTTATTCAAAGTTAATATGTTTACAAAATGCGATTACTTCAGAAGACTCTTGGCTTTATTAAGGCTGCGCTGCGCTTCGATATGTTATCGATCGTGCCGTGATCTGGCAATGAAATGCAGAAATGAGAAATATGTTACGTAATCATCTTCAATGTTAAAATACTATTTATAACCTTCGATCAGAGCCTTAGCTTTTTTTTCTTACGCAAATCTATGATCTGAATCTGGCCTCTGAATCAATTTGATAATGTTCAGCTTAAGTGGATGGATGGTCATGGAACCCTTTGAGGCAACACTTGCCATTCAAATTGAGTCTAGTCGGCGTAAAGAAAAAGGGTTTGCTTGCGCAAAGAACAACAATAATTACAGACCTAAATACTTACTTAAAACAGTGTGATGCGAGTATCGTTCACTCTTTAATAAATCAATTTTATGTCGTGAAGAACAACAGCTGATAACCGAGGACATGATAATATCCTTTGTGGAATGCGTGTGATTACAACCAGATAAGTGTGAGCAGTCTCATCTCGATCCGCACTTTGCTGCTGCACTTCGTTCCGCCCTGTTGCGGAAATGTGTTTCACCTTAAACGCATTCTTCTCTTAGCTCAGATGCTCAGCTAGCACTTTGCAGATTTCGATGCACTTCCTTGGACAACTCAAGGAATGCCTGGACAGTGTCTTGAGGCACGTGCCACGAGCATTGCTGCAGCTTTTGCAACTCTGTTAGAGACATCGTTGTCAGCAAAAGCAACTGTCTTATTTGTCTTTTTCTTCTTGGCTTCTTCAGCTTGCACCTTGGTTTCATTTCATCTTCGAAAGTCAAGGTACAGGACCTTAAGTTCCTCCTTCACTTGCTGCTCATCATACTCCAATTTACTGATGTCAATTTCTTTAGAACTAATGCGCTTAAATCCGTACACATATAGAAGAAGTATTTCAGATTATCATCAGATGAGTAATGTTAGCGTAAAGTGGCAGGTATATATATAGATGTATTCTTCTGTAATAAATCCATAGCAAGTCAAAAGGAAAGATTTAAAATTATTGAACTCAATCTCAATAACAACAAGTGTGAAAGCTACAGTTGAGTTTGCTCGACTGTGAGATATTCGCCACTCGTCTTGAATAAGAGCAAAATAGCGCGACAGTATTTTTTATATATACCAAATTAATATACCACAAAAATACTAAAATGTACCAAATGCTATAACTGGTATACTGATTCAGTAATGTAAATTTATATACCGCAAAACTACTAGTATATACCGAATGATAATTAGGTATATTGATATAGTACTACATTCAAAATATACCGTACAGTACAAAACATACCAAAAAAATGTGAATTTCTTTATAACCAATGTGATTAAATCTAAAGTGTTTATAAAAGAAGTATGTATGTCATTATAAACGTTATTGCATAGATAGATGAACTTTTTTTTGGTAATAAATCAATAGCGAATACTTGCTGATGCTGCATCTACAATAAATTATGTATCGATAACAAATTCACGGAGATTGTGCAGTTAAAAAACGGTTTCCTGCGATTCCAACTCATTAGCACAGAAGAAAACCAGTTGCAGGCAGTGTTGACAATGTGGCCACACATGTGTTTGTGTTTGTGCCCCGCTGTGTTGCACACACATACTCGTACTTTGACAATTTATGCGCTCCACATATGCAACTTCTGTCTATCCGACTGACTGACAACTGAAAGTGAGATTGCAATGCCAAGCGCCAGTTGTGCTTTGCTCTGTGCTGTGTTGTGTTGTCTTGTGTTGTGTTGTGCACCTGCCTCTAGTTTATCTACTGCTCTCCTCCTCTTGCTACCTGCCCCTTGCCTCTTTGCTCTTCTGTCTTCTGTCTCCTTTGGCTTCTGTCTGCTCTCCCTGGGGCAGTTCGGCAAACGTCAGTAGCTGTGGCTGCAAGTTGACTTTGCTTTGCTTTTGCTTCTTGTGTGTGTGTGTTCTGATCTGTTCTCTGTCCTCTTCTCTTTGCCCTCTCTCTCTCTCCCTCTTCCACCGCAGTTATGAAACATTAAACACTTTGCATGCTGCTGCTGCTGCTGGGGGCGGCATGTGTTACAGAGAGGCGTGGCAGGCGAGGGCAACATGCCGGCACAAATCATTAGCAGACATTAATTTTGCTGCTCCGATCCGAGCGAGAGTGGGCGGTGAAGAGAGGGAGAGAGAGGGAGAGTGTGTGGGAGCTGGGGCGGGGAGAAGTATTCTCGTCTCGTAGTTTTTGCCTCTAGGGCGCACTGTTATCGCTGGCACACATCAGACTCGCAATCGACTCTTCTGATGCTGCCTCAGCTGCCTCTGCTGCCTCTGCTGCTGCCGTTGTGGCAACGTCAACACGCACACAAAATGTTTGCCGACATCTTAGATTGCCAAAACGTAGCCAGCGGGTTACACAGTCGCAACGACAGACAGACAGACAGACGGACGGACGGAGAGACTGAGAGACGGACAGTCGACCAGACGGGGAAAACGTTGTTAATTGTTATCTATGTAACTGCTGCTGCTGCTGCTGCGTTCGTTGTGTCCTTCGTTGTGTGTGCGCATTGTTTCAACGCCCCCACAACAGAAGCAGCAGCAACATCAGCAGCACCCAAAGCAACCAAGAGCAACGGCAACAGCAACATCAACAGCAACAGCAGCAACTGCGGAGGTAGCAACAACAGCTAACGGCTTGTGGAGGCAGTCGGCGGCTCATAAACATGACAGTTGGCCGCACAGTGATGCAAAAATTATTGCCTTATATTGCTACATAAATAGTCATCTCTCTATTTCGTTTTCTTTGATGGAAATGCCAATTATTTTGTATAAATATTATTTAAAGTCAAAATGTGCCTAATTGTAAAGATTAGAAGTTCAAATCACTGTTCGCAATTTTAAAGAAATCTCTTCTAAATATGAAGTGGATGGACATATAAATTATGTTCATTTATTTTAAGTCGATCAATTATCAAATAACGTTAGAAATAATGTATAAAAATATCAATTATTTTAAATATATTATTTACCTTTGAAATATGCTTAGACATATAAATCACTGCTGTCAATTTTGAATATATTATATTAATTTTGCAAAACATCAAATATTATTCAAATGATGTTAAAAATTCGATATTATGACACAGAAATTGTTGTCGTGATAATCATATTGAGATATAACATTGAAGTCAAGATTTATTTTATGTATATTGAGAAATTGTTTAATAAATTTGTGTGGATTCACATCAAATCTAAAGAGTGCATTTAAATTTGATTACCAACATTCATTTAAGTTGAATTTTATTTCAAAGTGCAGTAAAGATTTAATTCATTACACTATAGAAAGAAATTGTTGCAGATATGTGATCAACAAGCTTCATTTTATTTTGGAATTCTAAGAAGACTTAATTCTTTAAAGTATAGAAAGAGAAAGAGATTGAGAGCCAATAAATTTTCACAAATATATAATTAAGTCCTTGGTGTAATCTGTAATTTATTATGTGCACACTTTATGCAACAAAATAATATGCGAGTGTGATCCACTGTGTTGTATGATAACAACAATGCTGACTCTGTGTCGTCTTGTTGTTTTGGGGCCAAATCACAGTTCAGCTGCAAACGCGGCGTATACGTAACGTAACGCAACGCAACGCAGCGAAACGCAGATGGCAAGTCAGAAATCTGTCCATGGCCAGGACTATGAGTGGCGTATTGCCAGTCAGTTTGTCTGGCAGTCTGTCAGTCTGTCAGTCTGGCAGTTTGGCAGTCTGACAATGTGGCAACGTTGCCAACGTCTGCTGCTGCTCTCTGTGCGCTTTTTGAGTTAATTGCGTTTTGCTCAATTTAATATTGAATTTAATTAGGGGCGCATTTTTGCTCGGTAAGCAAGCAGCTCGCTAGGTAGCACCATCATCATCATCATCCCCCTACCTTCCCCCTCCCTGCTTTCCCTCATCCCACTTCCTTCGCTTCATGCCTTAGCTATTTCGACTATGCGGCCAGCGGCAAAGAACTTTTCGGTGGGAGGAAGAGGGAAAAGGGAAACAGCGAGCGATGCCATTGCCACCCAAGACACATTAAAAGCTTTTAGGGCAAATGAGCAAATTAAATTTGATATGCGATGCGATGCGATGCGATGCGATGCGATGCGAAGCGATGTGGCATGCCACACAGCTCCTCTCGCTCTCAGCTCTCATCTCTCAGCTCTCAGCTGTGGCCATTGCTTCCTACTTATCGTATCCCAACGCATAATCCCCATAAAATTAATGCGTTTAATTGAAAGTGTTAAGCATTTTTGCCGCTGGCGACAACAACAGCAATAACAACAAAAACAACAACAACAACTGAGACAATTGGGAAGACAAAAAGCAGAGCAAAGCATTTGTTTAATTGCGGCTTCATTGAGAAGAGTTTCCTTTGAATGAAGTCAGTCAGTTTAGACTTTGCTTCATTTGTACGAGTGTGTGCGAAAAGTGTGGCAAAACAATTGACAAACTAATTGACAAATTGACGCGGCAAAGTAGGCATAAAGATGCTAGAAGGAGGTAGGAGAAAATGGGGAGGGAATGCAGTGTTGCATTGCAATCAATTGCTCATTAAAATGCTGTAACGTAAATTGCACAAGAGCAGAGCAGAGAGAGAGAGAGAGAGAGAGAGAGAGAGAGAGAGAGAGAGAGACTGCGGCATTGTGGCACTGTGGCAAGTGCAGGACGAGTGAGTTAGTGAGTGAGTGGCAGGACTCGTTCGCCATGTTGCATGCCACAAAATCATCAACACGTTAATTGAATTGTTGACTGACACACACAGAGCATAGAAAGCAGCAGCAGCAGCAACAGCAGCATGCAACGGGCAACGGACACATTGCGAGACACCAGGAGGCCAACGTGCGAATGTGGTGCACCGCTCCAAACGAGCAGCAAGCGGAGAGGGGCAGAGAAAGCTATTCGCTTAGTTGATGGGAATGCGTTTGCTTTCATGCTTCGCTTGGCTGCTGGCATGCAATGGCCAACAGCAACAGCAACAGCAGCAGTGAGGGGCAAGTCACGTCAGCGCCATTTTCAAAAGCCTCCAATGGAAAATGGCTGCAAGTGGCAACAGCAATATCTGACCAAATGTCTGAGTGTCCATGTGTGTGTGTCTAGTGGTGTGTGTGTGTGTGTCTGTCTGGTAATTAATGAAATTGCAACGCATTTGAATTTTAATTAAAACAAAGCGCGCAAATTACGCACACGAAGAGAGAGACGACGAGAGCTAGAAAGAGGCAGACTTAGAGTTAGAAAGAGACGAGACTTCTAACTGGCGCAGCTTAAAGTCTAAAAAGAGTGAGAGAGGGAGAGCGGGAGAGAGGGGGAAAAAAGCGAACGAAAGAGATCAATGCACATTCAGCAATGTCCATCTAATTAATAACCATTTAGACTCGTTATTATTTTTCTGCCCTGACAACGCAAAAGGTTGCCTTCAGATGGCCCTTTGATAAATTTAATGGCCAACTCAATGAATATTAACGATATTGACTGACAATTTTGCATTTTTAATTTGACAGACCTTCAACAACAATAAAACTTTGAGAATCGATGATGAAATCAAGTTTCATTTTTATTACGAGTCAATTAAACTATAATATCGATAAGTACACAAATGAGGCAATTATCTGCAATTAACTTCAAATTAAAAATATTTTTGTAGCAATTTATTAGCTGCTGTGCGCTTAAGTGCCACTCTTCATACATACAAATCGATCGTACAATAGAATATCTTTGCTAATTGAATATGAATCGCAATTCAAATATTTAATATAATCAAAGCAATTATAGAGTGCCTCGAAAATTAAGTATTAATACCAAATGTGCAGTTAGATACAATGCATTTAAGTTGATTACTACATTTAAATGCAATTATATTATTTATTGAAGTGTCACTATTTATAGAGACTGATCAATAGTAGAAATTCGATTTAATTGAAAAGAATTTATACAATCAAAGCTATTAGAATGTCACAATAAACAAAAAGTTTAACCAAATGTGCAGTTAGATGCAATGCATTTAAGTTGATTACAACAATTTAATGCGATTATATTATTTATTGAAGTGTCACTATTCACATATAGTACTCGTAGACTGATCAATCGTAGAAATTCGATTTAATTGAAAAGAATTTATACAATCAATATCACAATAAACAAAAAGTTTAATCAAATGTGCAGTTAGATGCAATGCATTTAAATGAAATACTAAAATTTTACGTAATTTTTGCTAAGCCAATAAGAAATGAGATTTAAGTGCAATTTCGTAATCCAATCGGAACAATTAGGGTGCCTGAAAAATTTAATAATAATACCAAATGTACAAATAGATTCAATGCATTTAAGTTTAATACAACAATTTCGACATCTAATGATAAGAACAATGAGTATTTCAGAGTCGCGGACGCCATTTGATTTAAGTACAAATTTGTAATCCAATCGGAACAATTAGAGTGCCCTGAAAAATTAAATAATAAAACCAAATATACAAATAGATTCAATGCATTTAAGTTTAATACAACAATTTCGACATCTAATGATAAAACAATGAGTATTTCTGAATCACAGACCCCATTTGAACTGCCTATTTGTACTTTTGCTTTTGGTATTTTTGATTGACTCATTTATCTACTATAGTCATCGCATTAAAGTGATCGATTTACCAAAGTTGCCCTTTAATGTCGTTCTAAGGACTGCCCCTCAGAGTTGCCGCTAAGGGGATTTCCCAATACCAATAGATTTTCAATCGCTGTCTGCTGTCTGCTGTCTACGTTTCCCGCTGGGAGTTGGGAGCAGTGGAAAGGCGAAAGGTGAATGGGGAAAGGAGAAAGGGAGTTGGGCACTCTTTGGCGAGTCTTTTTAGCAACTAAATTGCTCGCTTCCGTTAAGTTGCCCAGCGGGCCACAGCAACAACATCATCAACAACAACAACGAGGTGGAGAAGGAGAAGGAGAAAACTTTTGCTACCTGTGAACCGTTGAGAGACAAAAGCTCACTCAGTCCAAGTACCTGCCTATTATTAGTTGGACTCTCTCTGTGACTGTGTGTGTGTGTGTGTGTGTGTGTGTATTGAATGTGCCACAATGACCATGCCCCATGGGGCTGCTGGCTGTGTCGAGGACTGTGGCAGATACTGTTCCTAGTCCTCGATATATGCATCCTGGTTGCCTGCCTCGATGCCTGGATGGCTCAATGGGCAATTGCTTTTGTTGCGCTGCAAACAAAAAACACATTTTCGCCTGGCCGTTGAGAGTTTTGCTGGCTGACCAGTGAGTGAGAGTTAGAGCGAGAGCGCGAGAGAGAGAGAGAGAGAGAGCGAAAGCGGGAACTGTTCCCAGCTGCCCCAGTTCCCAACCGATTCCCTCGCCGTGTAATTGCGTTTGTGATATTAGCCTGAAGTACACTTGATGATGATTTTTTTTGTTCTGTTCCGTTCTGTTCTGTTCTGTTTTGCTTTGCTTTTTTTATTGTTGTTGTTGTTGTTGCTTTTTGTGTTTATTTTTGTTTTATTTCATTTGTTGTTTGGACCCATTGAAGTTTTTGCCTCTGTTGCAGTTTTCAAGCACATGGCCACACAAAACTGAGCAGAGAGCGATGATGATGATGAGATGAGAGATGAAGGCAGAGAAGTTGTTTCTTTGGTGGCTTGGCTGACTGGCTGGCTGGCTGGGCTCATCCATTGGTTCCACTCTGGTCGATGGTCGATGGCTTGTCCCTGGCCCATGGCCATGTTTAATTTGAATTGTTTTCATTTACAGTTGCCATTTATTCATTCATTGACTGAACGAGCAGCAGTTGATTGGCAAAAAGACGAGCAAAGCATTCGATGTGATGTGGCGATTGCCCATGGAGAGATATCAGAGAGATGCTGAAACGGAGTTGGGGGCATGTTTTAATATGATTTTTGGACTGCCTTTTGATATACATAAATTGATTTCCATATGTTACATTTTCGATGTGCATGTGCATGTGCATGTGCATGTGTATTTGTGTTTGTGTGGCGGCAATTCAAAAGGATAAATCGACACACCGCAATTGAACATTTTGTCGCACCGGCTGTTCAACTGTGTGTTCAAACTCTGTTCCGAGTGCTTGTGTGCATGTTCATGAATAACTGGACGATTGAATGAATCAATGATGCAATCAGTGTGCTCTCTCACTCGCTCTTGCTATCTCTGTCACCATATCCATCTGCTGCTGATGCCTGATGTCTGCTATCGGATGTCTTTGAATAAAGTGCAATCACTCAAAGCGATGCCACAGCTTGACTGCAGCAATGCGATGCACAAAGCATAACGCCAGACAGAGTCTCGCTCTTGAGTTGAGCTCTTAAATGAAGCGCATCTTTGCTTTGCGCTTTAAGTGTTCCACAATATTCAAGTCGTGAGTCACGCGTGATTTGCACGTATTTGTTCTATAGTTGATGTCGCGCAACTGTTTGCTGTTCCCTTATTGAGTCTGATAATTCACGTGAATAACGAGTTAAGACATGTCATGTTCTGTTCGTGTTGTAACTCTTCCCAATAGTCTCGTGAGTCACGCGTGAGCAGCTGCTTGTAACACTTTTCTGCTTTTGCGATATCAGTTTGACATTTGCAACTATGTCGAGCCCTTGTTAAGGCTGATAATTCACGTTAATAACAAGTTAAGACACGTCATGTTCTTTTCACTATTGACTCGTGAGTCACGCGTGAGCAGCTGCCTGTAACATTTTTGTGCTGTTGCGATGCCTGTTTGTAGTTGCAGTTGTCAAGCTCTTATTAAGAGAGACAAATCACGTGAAGATGTCATGCTCTGTTCGTGTTGTAACTCTTCCCAACAGTCTCGTGAGTCACGCGTGAGCATCTGCCTGTAACACTTAACTCTTTTCTGCTTTTGCAATATCAGCTTGTAGTCAAGCTCTTCTTAAGACTGATAATTCACGTGATTCAAGCATGCGTTAAGACATGACATGTTCTGTCATGCCACGTAACTTCTTTCCATAGAGTCGTGAGTCACGCGTGAGCAGCGTGTACCAATTTTCTGCTTTTGCGATATCAGTTTGACATTTGCAACTATGTCAAGTCTGATAATTCATGTAAATCACGCGTGAAATGTCATGTTCTGTCACGTTGTAACTCTTCTGTATAGTCTCGTGAGTCACGCGTGAGCAGCTTTTACCTTTGCTTTGTTGATTGACCCAATACGAAAAATGTGATGTCGAGTATTGAAATAAGCATTTCAATTAATTAAACCTTTTTGCTTTTCTTGTTCGTTTGACTTGAGTGCATCTTCGTGATTCACGCGTGACACGACGCCCAGCTAGCGGGTGGTGGCTGGAGCAGGGGAAGGGGAAGGTGGAAAGTCTTTTGACTTTTGTCTACACAATTTGAAAGGCTTTTGGTTACCAACTCAGCGTCGCAGCTGCGTCGGCGCCCACATCAACGACAATGACAAAACGTCAGCTACAACAACAACAACAATTGCCATCAGCAGCAACATGTGGAAGAAGAAGAAGAAGACGAAGCAGCAACTCAAGCAGCTGCAGCATAAATCATAATTTGTCAGCATGAAATTTTGGTTGACGTTGCTGCCGACGCTTTATCGTTGCTGTTGTTGTTGGTGTTGTTGGTGTTGCTGCGGTTGCTTTTGTATGAAAAATAATAATAATAATAATAATGAAAAGAAGAAGAAAATACCTCAAATTTAGCTTTGTCTACCTCCCCCCACCACTTCGTTGGGCTCCTTTGATGGGCAGCTGTTGCGTCTCCCGCTGATTTTGTCTCTTGCTTTTGTCATTCACTTTTTGGCTGCTTTTTTCATTAAAGTGTTTTGCTTTTGTTTCTGTTTTTTTCTTCAATTTAGCTGCGCTTGTTTACACACCCCTCACCCCTCACCCCTCTCTCCATGTCTTCTCTGTCTCCCTTGGCACTTTTTGTTTTATTGCCCGCATGGCGTGGCGCATTTTTCTTCATTTAATTTGCATTCTTCTTACAATTCTTTCTCACTCTCTCTCTCTCTCTCTCTCTGTATCTGCACCTTCTTTACCATTCCTTTGCGTTTGCTGTCGCTCTTTTTTAATTAGCCGAAAATGCGCTTAACAACAAATGACAACAGCAACAGAAGCAGCACCAGAAGCAGAAGCAGCAGCGGCAACAAAGAGAAATTATAATTTATATGCTAACCCCGAAGTGGGTCAACGTGTCGTATGCGCAATACGGGCAATGCACACCCAACCAATGCGGCCATAATTAGCCGCCAAATACGCATGGCTTCACACACACACACACACACACACACACATATATACAGTCACGCGTGACGATGTGTGAAATGCTCACGCGTGACTTGTCACGCATCAAACTGATCTCAGCATCAATTGTTCTCTTAGCATAGCTTCAACTGTTCTCGCAAAAGTTCTTGCACATCATTAACTGTTCTCACTCTTGAAATGCTCTCTCTCTCTTAGCAGCTAACATAGACTGACTGTTCTCATCGATCAGCAACTGTTTAGCTGAGTTTCAACTGTTCCCATTACATGATTGATTACTCTAATTGGCTAAATAGTTCTTAATCCAGCATCAACTGTTCTCATCTCTAGCTGCAACTGTTCTCTGCCAAGTGGCAACTGTTCTTTTAAGTGGCTGCGCATGTTTTTGCTGTTCACATAAGCTCACAATGCAATTGGCCGCTGGCATATGGCAAAATAACCTAGGTATCGTAAACTTGACGCTTCAATTACTATTTTCAGAGAGATGTGAATGGAGACAGAGACAGAGACAGAGACAGGAATAGAAACAGAAACACAGACGTTGCCGGCGGCGATCGTTAAACTTGACAAACGTTTGCAATTGCTGCACAGCCACAATCGTTGCACGCAGTCTCAAACCCAATTCGAATCACAAAATCCCAGTTTCCAATGCTCAACTACTTTCAGTTAGCTGGTCAGTCTCCTCTCCTGCAGTCCGTCCGTCCGTCTGTCTGTCCGTCTGTCTGTCTGTCTCTCCTGTTTGCCTCTGCTGTCTGGCTGACTGGAGTTTACAGTTGACAACTGTGCACTTGCATGGCCTATGGCTGCAGCAACAGCAGCAACAGCAGCAGCAGAAGCAGCAGCATCAAATATCTTGCTAGGAAGAGCAGCTGCAGGTTGTCATGTGAAATCAGTAGACAACGCCCCCTGGCGTTAAGAAGAGGCAACAGCGAAGCACACGAGGGAGAACTTCTCTCCTGTTTGTCCGATTTGGTCAATTGTTGGCGAATACATGCATGCTACCATTTTTCAAGCTCATCAGCAGCAGCAGCAGCAGCAGCAACTGGACGTGTCATTGTCCCCCGCTCTCCTCTCTGCATCCTGCATCCTTTTGCCTGTGTGTCCTGCCACTTAACTCGGCATTCAACGCACACTTTTGTGAGCAAGAGCGAGAGCGAGGGAGAGAGACTTGGGATGGGGTCATCGCTGATTGTGAAATCTTGTTTGTTTTGTCGTTTTGCGCAAATGCCCACGGCCATGGCCACGCCCCCCCACTTGAGCTGCATACGCCCACACACTTAAACGATGCAGACATGACCATTGTCCACTCGTTAAACTTCCTCTTCCCCTTTCCTTCCCACTCTCTCTCAACTCATTTGTATTCCACTCGCCTTTGAACTTTTCGCACAAGTTTATTAGAAGATTGCTTCGAGATGCAATCAATTGATGTGATGGCTTCCGTTATGGGAATGTTAGGTGTCCACAATCACGATCACGACCACGATCGCGATCGCGATCGCGTGTTGGGGCAACGCCTCCAAATGTTGCAGCCACACGAAACGTGCGTCGCATGGCAGGCAACATTGGGCGCGTCAAAACTAATTAAATAACCCGTTTCAACTGCCGAGATTTCTGCCTCTGCCTCTGCCACCGACTCTGTCTCTGTCTGTGTCTCTGTTCATGTTCAGCTGTCCAAAGCAATTAATTTTCAATTATCTTTTTTTAAAAATTATACGTAAAAGTCAGAGTCAGAGTTGAAGTCAAAGCTAGACTCAGACTGTGTGAGAGCCCTTCAAATTGTAATCAAATGAAATAGCGTTGTATCTGCAGCTGTAACTGTATCTATAGCTGTATCTGTATCTGTGTGCCCCTCGCTCGGTGGCGGTGTCAAAGTAAACAAAACACGAAACACAGAAAGCAGCACAACAAAGAAATACGCGCTACGTCAAATTGGCCAATTAAAGGGCCAAAAGTGTTGGTCGAAAGGCCAGACCACAAACGGATATGCTTGTGTAAGTGTGTGTGTGTGTGTGTGTGTGTGTGTGTGTGTTGAGGGGAGAATGAGGTGGAAGAGAGAGAGAGAGAGAGGTACAGAGGGAGCCATGAGGTCTGGGCCAGCGCCAGACTCTTCAGACCACATCAAAGCCAAAGACAAGTTGGCCTAATGCGTAATTATAACATTTTTCGAAATCTATTTGCTCAAGACTCTTGACTCTCGTCTCTTGACTCTTGACTCTTCGTCTCGCAGTCATAAAAGCTGAAATCGCCATAACAATGAGCTCCAAATGCTTTTTACTATCAGCAGGCATTACGATTAACAAGTGGATTGCAGTTGAAGCTCATTAGTAGATGACAAGAGTCGCAAGCGAAATGCTTTTAGCAGCTTTAGCGCTTTAACTATACCCGATATCATCTGCAAAATACTTTGACGGAGATATAAGTAAGCTTGACTTTAACTAGCATCGAATGTAGAGTTAAGTATTTAGTATAAATTTTATTGTTAATACTGCAATAATAACAATACATAGGTTGAGCAATTTAAGGTCAGATTTGTTTAATATTCCCCTAAAGTGAATAAAGTGAGTTTTTTTCGAAATAAAATTCTTTGAAATATTCTTTTCTTTAAAATATTCTTTTATGAAGTCATTTGAAAAATTGTGGTTCAAGTTATAAACTTAAGTGTATGAAGTTCTTTATAATATATACATTTTGCAATGTAAAATTACTTATTTTTATATTGAGTTATTTTAATTGTTAAAATTTCGCATTTTACTTTAAAAAGATAATAACAAAAGTCGAAGTTACTTGTACTAATTATTCTTATTGTTATCTTCTCACTTAAAATTTATTCAAAACTGATTGCAGTTATTTGAAATTGTTTGCAAATGAAATTTCAATATTTTAATCAGCACAATAATCAATTATCACAATTTAGCGCTTAATATGCAGATGAGATAATTATATGTTGGCTGTGAAATATTTCATAAATTGCAATATTTATTGAGAGTTTCTCTAAAGAGACAATTGATAATTAAGCATATTAAATGTATGCAAAATTTCTAATTAGATGCATAATAATTTGATAAAAGCGTGTTAGTTTCTTCGACTAGCTCAACTGCAAAAAAAATGCATTTCACTTTTCTTGTGTAGGGAAATGACGTCAACTTTGCAGACGATGCCGATGCCGATGTCGGCGCCTTGAAACAATGCAATTCAATTAAATTCAAATGGAAATGCAATTTCACTTCAAGTGCGACTGCAACTGCGAATCTGAAGCTGAATCTGAATCTGATTGTGAAACTGAGGCTGGTTGACCGCAGTCGCAGTTGTTTTCGGTTTACCTAAGGTCGATGGCAACAGCTTGGCATCTCTACACTTCAGTGCACTGAAGAAATAAATGTACTAAAATCAAGATTTTGGTCTCAGTATAAAGAATTTTCTTCTAAAGTGCGTCAAGCACAAACAAATCTTGGAGTTGATAAACACATATTGATTTCAAGAACATTTTTGATATAAGAGCAAGTTTTTTAAGACCACAAATTGAGTGCGTTTAACCCTGAGATACCCTGCATCCATTTTTTAATAAAATCATATTTAAAAATATACCAAATTAACATACTGCAGAGATGCTAAAATAAACCTAATGCTATATTTGGTATATCGATATAGTACTATATTCAAAATATACTATAAAGTACAAAATATACCATATTGTCTTAGACTACAATGAAGAATGCTTCGGAACAGATTCAGTCTGTCTGAACGTTGGATAAAAGCTTAAGAGGAATTTCGGTGGATTCGATAAAGTTGTAACCTAATTCTAGTAGATAGTTGGATAACTTGGCAGTGATCTTAAAGTATTCTTAATCTAATAACACAATTTTAAGATGAATGCTCTTAATTCTAAAAACTAGCCTCTTTTCTCAGTGTATCCGAAAACTGTCCAGAAAAGACTCCTTTGCGCTTCCTTCGTTGTTTGTTTTTTTGTTCGCAGAGCATCTTTTGCTTTTACTTCTGCTCTGCTCTGCTCCATTTGCTTCTTTAGCGTCGTCTGCGCCGTTTTGTCTGCCGTCGATGTCATTTAAAAATAGTTTTGCGTATGATGCTCAGACTGTGGCATGGCATGGTGGGGATTGCACTCAGAGGGATGTCTAGAAGGGGTTTCTAAAAATATGACAGCAGCAGTTGTAGAAGTGTTGTTGTTGTTAACCGGTTCACAATTTAACTCAAGTGCTGACCGCTGTTGCTTTGGCTGCTGTTGCTGCTGTTGTTGCTTGAAGCGAGCTGCATTGCTAAAGCGATTAACTTATTTGACTAGCAGCCTTGCTGGGAACAGCAAAAGCAAAAGCAACAGCAACATCATCATCATCATCTTTTTCTTTGGCTGTTTGCGTTGAGTCTTTTGCGTAAAGTGTAAATATTATTTCAAGATACTTAACCAATGTTGTCGTTGGCAAGCTCTTGCTGCTGCTGTTGCTGTTGCTGAAATTCAGTTGGGGATTAGCTTGTTCCTGCCTGCCTGATGTCTGTCTGTCTGTCCATTGTTGTTGTGACGGGGCGACAGCAACGTCCTTGTCCTTGTTGCCTTGTTGTTTGACTTGTCAGCGCGTGAATGACTCACTGATAGATTGGCTGAATGACTGACTGCCAGCTTGCCTTGTTTATATTGTCACAGTAAACAGCAAACGGCAAACAGCAACAGCAACAACAACTCTGCCACTCAATTGACAGGCAAACGGAACGGAACGGATATAAAAGTCTGACTGACTGGCTGGCCAATTAATGAGGCCGCTAATGACATTGAATGATGACGGATATAATGCAGTTGCAGCCAGCCTGAGATGCAGCTCATTTTGCTAATATTTAACGGCCTCCGCTCAGCGCAGTTCGCAGTCAAGTTGAGTTGCCTTCATCAAGCTGCCTTCTTTTTTCATATCTTTTTTTTTGCTATCGTTTGGCTATTAAGCGACGTCATCAGCAGCAGCAGCAGCAGCAGCAGCAACAACAGCAACTAGGCAGACGGAAACTCATTAGTGAAACTGTGTCTTGGCTGGCAGCGATCTTCTCCTGATACGAGCTGCGAGCGAGTCTGCAACCTTCCGCTGTGCAATGTGCTTCGTGCTGTGTGCAACGCTGTGTGCAACGCTGTGTCACCTGCCACCATCGTTATGCAGCGTTTCAAAATCGTATCGCACTGCAGCTACCCTTTCAGAGCTCAGAGTTGCTTAGCTTTTGCACTACGTTTGAGAGTAGTTTTATTTATTTAAGATGTCATCCAAAGCAGCCAGTATTTTCACGCTAGATTATCAATTTATTTGTAATCTATTCTTTAATAATAATATTTAGGATGATTGAGCTTATAAGTTCAAATTTTCGAATGTTGCATTGTTAATAAAATGTAATAGAGATGAATATAGAACAACTTTGTTCATAGAGACACTTTTATAAGTTGAAATTTACATTTGATTTTCATTATTCATTATAGGAATAAATAAGTAAAGTAGCAAAAAAAAGGAGACATCTGTAGGAGCCAACTATAATATTAGAAAAGGATATAAATCAATTTATGATACAATTGAATTTGTTTTCAATATTTATCGTTATTGTCATTTATTACAATAAATGTTGAAAGATTATGTTGATGGCAGATATATTTTTATTATCAGCTTCAATATTCTATATCGAATATTTATGTCTCTTTTTATAAAGAATATAAAAATAAATAGAATATATTGGATCTCTTCTTCCATTTCCAAAATATAATTTCATTTTCAATGTTTGAAACACACTTTTAATTTCAAATATTGCATTTCTTTTACAATATTTTTTTTTAGTATGAATTTTTAAATATAAAATCGAATATAAAATTGAATTTTCAATATTAGTCTTTATTATTCATTACGATTATTAGGACTCTTCATTCAATGCAGATGTTCTTTGCTAATATATTGTCATTGGATCAGATGAATATGAAAATACAATATTTATTAATAATTGAATAAAATATAATAATATAATAGTTTGATATTTCTCATACTTTTTACGTTTTTGTTTTTATAATCAAATTGATAATTATTTCTGAAGTACATATTTAATATTATATTATTTTATTTTAAAAAGTTCTTAAAGATCTTAAACAGCTTTTAAGCGATAAAGTAGAGTATTTGAGTGTTCGTTGTTTGGTTTTGTTGTTAATGCTTTGGGGTTTGCCATGCAACGCCCTCAACGTTGGCGGCGTCGCATTGTTGCCGCCGCTTCTTCCTCTGCGGCTGCTGCTGCTGCAACTTCTTCCTGCCACATGCCACCTCTGAGGCGAAGGCGAAGGCGGAGGCGGCTGCTGCCGTTGTTTGTTTTTATGTATAAAAATTTTTATGACGACAGGTTGACTGAGGCTGAAGCTGAGGCTGAGGCTGAGGCTGTGGAACTGTTTGTGACTGTGTGGCTGGTTGCCTGGTTGATTCTCTGTTGGGCTGGCAAAGCGATTTCACGCTTGACGTCGTCGCCATGCGGACTCGCGCGGCGGTGGCGCCACCTAGCGGCTCATCCTGCCAGCGTCTGTGGGTGCAACTTCAGCCTCGGCTGCTGCTGCTGTTGATGACGTGCCCGGCAGAGGCGCAGAGTGAATGAATGAATGACTGCGAAACGAGCAGCCAGCCAAGCTGGCGACGGAGACGGGAGACAGAGACGGGGGACAGAGACGTGGGACAGAGACGGGAGTCCGAGATGAGTGGTTGACATGTAGCCGCCATTAGCGGTAAGATGACAAGCGTTGAAAGCGCGCCCCGGGAATTAAAACGCAAAAAAAGGAGGCAAAAAAAAAAAAACGAGCGACAGCAAAGGCGACCAAAGAATAGCAGGCGATAGTTCGTCCTTCTCTCTCTCTCCCGCTTTCTCTTTCTCTCTCTCTCTCCCTGTGTGTGAGGTTTTTTTCATGATGACAGCAATAGAGCAGAAAAAGCCACAGCGCAAAAAAGAGGTGCAAAAATCATCAGCATGCTGACAGCGATACTCGGTTTCTCCTTCATTTTCTTCTCTTCTTTATCCCTTTATCCTTACCCTTGTCCTTACGCCCGCACTATGCAAACGTCCGCCTGTCACATTAAAGTATCATTTGCAGTCACTCAGCTCGGCTTTTCAATCCGAGTCGAGCTTTTGTGGGCGCCCAACGCGTTACGCCCACTTTGACACGCCCCCTTCCCTACTGAGAGCACCCAGCCACCCACCTGCGATTAAAGTCAACGGCCGCCCTCGACGTTCTCCCTCCTCCATCCCACCGTCATTTGCTGTATTGATTTCACAAATCGCGGCAAACATAATTTATGGACGCTCGCGATTTGCGCGCGATTCACGCGCGTTTTTAGCCGCTTTACTTAATGGCAGCCCGTTAGACAGAGTCTCAGTCTCAGTCTCGGGCTCGGGCAGCTTTAACAAAGTCAGTGACAATGATTAGCGCTAATTTATTTGCAACGCTTTTTCACTTTCCTTGTCACACTGTTTTTTTGTGGGTAGCGAGGGGCTTGGGGCGTGGTCTTGGCCGGGAAACTACACGACAATGAATTGTAATGAAGATATTAACATTAATAATTGCCAAGTGGCAAGTTTGTGTGAAGTGAAGGAGTCTCTTCATGCCTCAAATTTATGCAACGCCAGCGAAGTGAAACTCAGCTTCGGGCAGTTGACAAAACAGTTGAGAATGCGTTGAAAATTTGTCTTTATAGAGTTCTATGATTTATTGTTTATTATGTTAAATCGCAGCAAAGTTACTTTAAGATTGAGAACTTTTCGATAATCAAGATTTAAATTTAGAAAAGTTAGTAAAACACGATTTTAATCTTCAATTGGCGTTTTGAGATAAAAGTAAATTTGTTTTTTGATTGAAATCTAGTTTCTAGAAATTGGCTTAGAATTCAAACTTTAAATTGAAAAAGTCTTTGAAAAATTAATGTATAATATATACATAAATATTTTGAAGAATTCTTCGCAATAATTAAATCATTAAAGCAATCACATATACATATTTATGTTATATGTTATGAAATTGCTAATTAATAACATTTATAAGTATTTTTATCTCTGAAACTAAAATACCAAAAAAATACTATTAACTGAAATATTAAATACAATACTAGAGAACTAAAATAAAGTTAGAAATCCATAATAATATAACTGAGAAATTTAACACTTCTATCTGAAATATACAAGCAAATCTATTAGTTTAGAGTCTGTGAAGTTGGAAAATATAAAATATGAAAAACCTCAGATCTAAATATACTATTTTCAGAATAATTTCTATACTATTTTTAGTATACTTCATAGAGGACTTCAAAGTACATAAATTAATCACAAGCTCAGCTCTCGATTTTTAATCTGAGACATGCACAAAATCTGCAAAATATATAAGATGAAAATGACATATGCTATGTAATAAATATATTAATAAACGTATATAAATATGTTAATGCTAATTCTGATTTGTAACTAAAATTCTTAAATTGCCAGCAAATCATTTTTTTCTTTAATTGGAGTCTGTGAATTACATTTAACACAGATTGTAGAATATGCTCTTGAAATATGTTATCGAGAGAAAAGCAGAAAGAATATATATTGTGGATTATCACACATGAATGGAACTTTGCTGACATTGCCGAAGCATTAACGTCACAGCATCAGTTGACCTGTTTTTTTATGGGATAATCGATAATAGTTGCCGGCCAGCTGGCAAGAATACTCGATGCTCAATTCGAATTCGTATTCGTATTTATTAACATCAGCAGCAGCAGCAGCATTTGTTGTCAGTCGCTTGTACGTCAATTATGTGAAATGAAAAAGGCTTTTAAATCCCGAAGATGCCTGTTCAGCTGCCAATCGAATCGAATCGAATCGAATTGAATCGTGAGTGGAGACAACTTGAGCGAGAGAGAGAGAGTCAAGAACTTTTTAAATTGTCAGGCAAATTGATGCTGGCCTTTAAAGTGTGTGTTGCACTTGCAACTGCCTTGCGTAGGCTGCAACCCACTTAAGCGGAGGACATCTGCGAGGTGTGCCACAAGAGTTTGCCTGTGACTTGTCGGAAGTTGATGTGGGTGCTGAGACGGATGTGCGTTTGTTTAGCCGCAAATTATTGGCACATAGCTTGGCTGTCAACTTCAAAATGCGATTGCCGATTGTTGCACGAACTTTGGGGGCGACTAAACAAATGCAGGTCAATTCCATTGAGTGTCAGATAAATCGGCGCCAACATAAGAATGCCAAACACTTTACGACAGCCAAAAAAAACTGTCGAAAGTCATTTCGAATGCCAGAGACAAAAGGTGTCCAGTCGAGTGCAGAGCGAGGGGAAGGAGGAGGAGCTGATGATGGACAAGGCGTTGATGTTGGTGAAAATGTCGAGGAAATTCCAGCACATTTTTTATTGAGCAACTTCGATTGAGCAATGTGACCCCACCCGACACTTCTCCCCCCTCCCATTCAGAGCACTTTTTACACACGCCTTCTTGTCTGGAAGTGCGTAAAAGCTAAATAAACTCAATACCGAAATCCTTTTTAAAGGCGCTTCATTGTCAGTGGCATGTACATGCATGACAGAAGGGTTTTGCGCAGAGTGTGTGTGAGGAGAGGAGGGTGGCAACTCTGACGATGGCAATAAAAAGCGCAAACGATGGCGCAACTCTGCCTTCGAAAATGTCGGAAGGAAATGTCGTCATTACTGTGCAACTCAATGAGGAGAGCTCGAGCACTGACAGCGACACCGATATCGAATGAAAAACAACAACGAGAAAGAGTCCAAGTTGAAGACGTCGTCAAGGAATTTCAGCATTTCCACACTTGACACCAGCCAGAGCGAGACAGAGAGAGAGAGGGAGAGTGAGAGCGAGAGAGAAAAGGGAAACAGACAGACAGTCAGGCAGTCAGCATGCAATATAAAAATAGAGACAGTACCAGGAATGGGATTGCGATTGCGATTGGGGTTGGAGTTTCGGGGCTTGAGGGGTTTGAGGGGAGATTCCTCTCGCTTACGCAATATGCAAATGTGTTAAGAATCTTACAAATTTGTTAAGCAAATCGAAGACGCTGGCGAAGGCGCAAGTGAAGCGCATGAAAAACCCGAAAGACCAAAGCGAACACACTCACATTTATCATCAGCCAGTTGAATGAGGTCTGTGCTGGGAACGGAGGAGGGGAAGGGGAGGGGGAAAAGGGGCATGGTGTGAAGGCTTTGATTTATTCATGTGCCAGGTAACACGTTGAGGTTAATGGGCGGCTCAATGGGGCTTCGGTTTGTGAGCTGCTTGAGGTTTATGAGCTGCCAAACGCGCCCAATAAAACATTTGTTCCTCTCATGTTGTTGTTTCTGCTTTTTTTTTTCGTGTTTTTTTTTTTGTGCAAAGTTGGCGAATGCCAAATGTGATGGGAGAAACAAGGCCGCAGTTTTGCATACATCCCATAAACGGGGTCATAAATCAGCGTGGTGGCAGCGTAAAGTGGCGCCATCTACCGCATATACGCACGTACTTTCGACAGCATGCAAATCTCTAATCTAATTGTTCAATATCGATTACAAAGTACTTTGCTTGGTCAGCAGCTGACTATGTACATAGTAGATACTATAAGCTGGAGCAAATTCGATTCGATTTATATTCAAATTCTACTTTTGCGTTTTTCAATCGGTTTTTAATACGCACATCAACTGAGCAAACTTTGCCAAATTTCTACAATAATTCAGGAATTCAATGTGTGAACAATTTGATTTGAAATATATTTAAGTACCAAACAATTTTGTGGGTAAATAAAAATGTATGTGATACCTTGAAAATAACATTTAGCATCTGTCTACAACATTAATAAAGCATTTCTTATTGAAGTTAAATATAAAGTTATTTTACTTCGAATATACATAAAAAAAAAACAATTTCTGCAAATTCCATGCCATTTAATTCATATTCGCCTTTTGAGTTTTATTCGCAATAAAGCTGAGTAAAATTTAAAATCTATTCTAAAATAATTCAAGAATTTTAAGCATAAGACTTAGTTAATAGTTAATAGTTAACAGAATCAAACAATATTAAATAACACTTAACACTTGTCTTAGTATATTAATATACCAAAAAAAAGCATTCGGTATATTTGAGTAGTTTTGTGTATATTAATTTGGTATACTTTAAGATTAATACCGCATAATAAAGCAATTTAATATATTTTAATAGTTATTTCACATAAAATTGCCTTAAGTATATTTTAAGAAGTTTTTGGTATATGAATTTCGTATATTTTAAGAATAATACTGCACTCTTGGGCTCTTATTGAAAATGGCTTTCTTACAAATTTCCAAGTTATTTCTTTTTTGATAGTAGAAATATTTTCTGCAGTTCCGCTAAGTTCAATAAATCAAATAATTTGAATAATTGAATTCATATACATATATGTATATCATTTCATATCAGATTTTCTGAGATATTCTTTTTGCTTTAAATGTGCTAGCGAATTTTGAGAAACAACACAAAGACGTCAAGTAATGGGTTTTAATATTAATGCACTTTAAAACCAGGTGTAAGCCATTTGATTGACTTGAATTAGATTTGAGATTCCAGTTGTCAAAGCATGTTTATCGCCAGCTCTAGATAATAGGAAAACTCCTTCAAAGCCTCCCAAAGATAAATTGTTGTAAAAGTCGCTCCCTTTTAAGCTCTAAGGAGATTTTCGCGAAATGTAATGTAGAAATAATCTTCTTGCTGGAGTCAAGGACATGCAAAAAAAACGAAAAAAAAAGAGAAAAGAAGAAAACGCAAATTTAACATTTGTTTTGAGGTTTTGTACTTGAATTGCTGCTGCGTCTTTGATCGAGAACAGCTTCGTGGTCCAACTCCATAAACGATTTTGTAAGCGCATTTGTTTGCCTTTCTTGGCAATTTGCTACAAGGCCGCAGTATTTTGGCATTTTGGGCCATAAATCCTTACAGTGGCGCCATCTAGCGAGCGCTAATTTCGCTCGTTGTTGTTTGTTAAACGCACGAATAAATAAAAATAATTTGGCAGCGTCTCTCTCTTTCTCACTTACTCTCTCTCTCTCTCTCTCGTCCCAGAAACGCCAGCCAGAAACACTTCAAACAGTTTTTTTTTTTTTTTGGCCTGGCACCTGAGCGACGTCTAAGGCGGGGGAGCGGGTGAGGCGGTGGCAACGTAGACTGTGGTGGTTATGTTTGCCCAAAAGGTAGAGTACATAATATAAGCTGATGTTGCTGTTGTTGTTGCTGTTGTTGGTGGGGTGGCAACTTGCTTGGCTCTTCGCTTCGCTGGGTTTTGTTGGATTCTTCTGCTCGCGCTTTGCTCGCTGCGCGCTCGTCCATATAATGTGGCAAGCGGGATGCGCGGCATGTGGCAAGTAGCAAGCGACGGCGGCGGCGGATTTAAATTTGATTTCAGTGCTGCCGTAAAGTAAACAAAAGTTGCCTGCATGCAAATTCAATTTGAATGCTCTTCAATGAGCTTTTGAAGATGACTGACTGCGAGAGGAGGAGAAGGAGGAGTGAGGGGTGAGAGGGGGAGAGAGGGGAGCTAGGCATAGGGGCACACGCCTGGTTATCAATGGCGGCGCGTTATGCGCGCGACTGCACTAAGCAGCGATTATCCTGGCACGAGTCGTGTCCCAATCCTGCTGCTGCTGTTCGCACAACTTGCGCCAACTTTTTGGTAGCCGCTACACATAAATAACAGAACAGACAGAAGGGAGAAGAGGAGGAGGAGAAGGTGGAGGGAAGTGGGAGCAGGGACTACGGCTAACAGGCAACTAACAGAGAACAGAGAAGAGCAAACGGCAGCGGACATAATTTATTCATATGCGCGTATAAGCTGCATGAAATTTATGCTAATGTTGCTGCCACACGCAGTCGCTGCCTGCGTCTGCTTCGGCGTCGCTGCCTGCGTCACAGTTTGGGTCATAATCAAAGAGTCGAGCAGCTTAACAACTTTGCATTTAGAGTTAACATTACCTGCAATCGTTTTGCTCGCCCAAAAACTCAACTAAACACGACTGTCTGTCTGTCTTTATTTCGGTCTTTCGTCTCCTCAGTCTTCAGTCTTCACTCTGTTGTCTGACGCTGCCCTGATGTCGTTGTTGCTGTTGCTGTGACTGTGACTGTTGCAGCGACGCCGAGGTGATAAATGTCAGCGCATCCTGTTGCCACATAATTCTTGCTTTCTTTTCGCATTCATTCATTTCATTTTGTTGCACGTCGCGACGCGACGCAACGTCGCGTTGCCTGCCACCGACAGCTGGCTGTTAGCTGTTGGCTGTTGGCTGCAACTCACTCGCTGTGCCACATTGGGTGGCAAGTAAGGTGGTTGTTCGCATGTTCATGGTTGCATGCAGTTATTTAGTGCACCGCATGCAAATGCATGCCACAAATTTATTCGCATCACCATCGCATCGCATAGCATCGCATCGCTTTGCATCGCATCGAGTTGCCTCGTCGACGCTTTCACCCAAAAACCAAAAACCAAAAAAAAAAAATAATAAAAAGAAGAGGAGCGAAAAAGGGGAGAAAAACACTTTGCAGGTACTTTGAATCACATCACACGATTTGTGTGGATTCAAATACGCCTCTGACTCTATCTCTCTCCCCCTCCCTCTCTCTCTCCCTCTCTCTCTCTGTGTGCGTTTGCAAAGGGACAAACGATTATGTTCTAGATACGTTTATGACGCGCCAAACTGCGATGCAACTTTAATAACACAGACTGCAA
Organism: Drosophila nasuta; assembly: GCF_023558535.2. Taxonomy (NCBI): domain Eukaryota; kingdom Metazoa; phylum Arthropoda; class Insecta; order Diptera; family Drosophilidae; genus Drosophila; species Drosophila nasuta. Next base: position 11,298,736 of record NC_083459.1, on the reverse strand, counting down.
ATAAATTGTGTTTGCACTTGAGCAAGATAAATGCAACTTCACTTCACATAATCATATATTATATATATTTTCTTGGCTTTAACTTCATTAAATCATTATTGTCTGCATATGAACTTTTTAGTGAATTTAATTACAAATTCCGAACTTAAGATTTGAGCAAGAAAATATCAAAGTACTTTCGGTTTAAGCTTTTGTGGCTTGTACTACAATGGAATCATATATTTCAGCTAATTTATGGTTGATTTGGAATATATTTAACATACGAAATCACAACTCTATCTCTAAAATCCACAAATTAAGTTTATGGTCACACTGTTTTAACCCTACTCTTTCTAACTTACATATTATGAATAGTTGCCTTTTTTTTATTTGTGTTACGTATTAAAATATTTATATAAAAAGTAAAATACATGAATTCAGTTTTTTAATGAAGCAAACTATATCAGAACTCTAATGTAAGCAAAGAAAAAAGGTTAAAATCCATACATTAGGCGTATGGTCACACTATTTTAGCTCGACTTTTTCTGGCTTAAAAATTGAAGTTGCCATTTTGTTACTTATTAACATAAATAAATATATAATATTTGTATTTATTAATGCAGCATATCGCAACTCTAATGTAAACGACGAATCATCATTAAATTCTATAAATTAAATATATGGCCACACTGTTTTAACTTCTCTCTATAAGCTCTATCATTTGCGTTGATTTCAATATTGAATTGTAAATTAACTAATTACAAAAGTTGCATTTATTTGTTGGCAGTTTTTCATTTTCAATTCGATTGCAATTCAAAGAGTTGTGTGTAAATGTTTAGTTGGTAGACACTGTTTATCCCATCTTAATACATTTGATTGCATTAGATGAATGTGAATAGAAATGCGAGTACTCGTAATTGTGAGTGTTTTCTCAGAGGCAGTTTGCATCTTTGCTGGTCGTCGCTTCTCATCGCATCGATTTTCGACTACGTTTGTATACAAATCTGTTTTGGTCAAAGTAGAGATGCTTTTATATTTATGGAGTGGAGTCTCCTTCAGAGTATTCGTTGTTGTCTCTGTCTCCAGCTGAGCATCTCGCTCGCACTTGTGAGAGACAGAGAGAGAGAGGGAGGAAAAGAGAGGGACATCATTTGTAATGCCATTAGACTCCGGGGCAACCAATTTGATTAGCAGGCTGGCAAATCATTAGCAAACATAAGTAAGCTGGCTCAGGAGCAGCTCTGGAGGGAATGAGCGAAAGAGACAGAGGCAGAGGCGGAAAAAGGGAGAGGGAGAGAGAGGAAAGCATGTTAAACATATGCAAACAAGTGCGTGGATGTGTTCGAGCTGTTGCTGCTGAGCAAATAAGCAACAAATTAAATAAGTAACAAAGTCGAAATCACAAGCAGGGCAGACAGACAAACAGACAGAACAAGAGAGAGAGACAGAGAGAGAGAGGGAGAGAGATAAACAAGCAAACAGATGCGTCAGGAAGATGTGGCAGGGCAAACAGATAAGACAGCTTAGCAGATAACATGAGACAGTCATTTGTGTTGACGAGGATGCCAAGGAGGAGGCCAGACACCAGTTCCACATGATGATCATCATGATGATGATGATGACGATGTTGAGACGAAACTACCAAGTAAATCCCAATGGTCTCAGCCGGTCTCCAACTCAAGCTCCATTTCTATCTTCATCTCATGTAAGCGAAATTTGGCCAGCCTGAAATTATGCGCATAAGCATGAGCCTGCCGACGATTGAGGAACGAAGAGAGTAGCGTTCTCTTTTTGGCTTTTTAATAAATGATGCCTCCGTCCTCGGTCCCCGTACAACGCGGCGTATGCGTGTCGTGTAATTAATGCGCACCAAATGAATGAGCAAGCCAAGCAAACGAGCAGCAAGCAAGCAAACAAACAAACCGACAAACCAGCCAAACAAACAGACAGACAGACAGACAGACAGACAGACAGACAAATGATTTCGCTTGGTTAGACTGCGTGTGTGTGTGTGTGTGTGTTTGTGTGTGTGTGCTTTGAGCATATGTGGCACAATTTATAGAAATAAAATTAAGTGAAATAAAAAGACACAGCCGAACGGTCTTCCAGCAGCATCCATCGAGATGCCTCCTGAGGCAGCTTCCTCAAGGCGCAATCTTCTGCTGTGCAACTCAGCTTCCCCTTTGCTCCACACACACTCTTTAGTTGCCACCCACTTGGCTGCTGCTGGGGCACGCAAAATTTCTGCGCGTGCTACGCAACCGGCGATAAATTTTAATACCCCAACGGCAACTGCGCTGCCGCCGCTGGCTGCGACGCCGACTGAGCTCTGCTTGGCAGGCGCATTTTAAAATTTATTGTTATTATGTGAATTTTATAAACGATGTTGCTGCTATCGCTGCGTTGCTGGCGTTTGCTGCTGTTACTACTATTTTCACTGTTCACTGTTCACTGTTGCTGATGTTGTTGCTGCACTTAATTAAATTTTATGTGCGCGCCTTGAAGTTTGCTGCAACATCAGCCCCAGAGACCCGGCCAACTTCCCAGGCTCTAACTGAAAAGCGAAAAGGAAACACGAACACAGAGAGACAGAGAGAGAGCGAGTAAGGGAGAGCGAGAAAAGGATTTCCCCAGCCGTAAGTCTTATAAATGCGACGTCCGCACGAAAAATTATAAACAGCGGACCATGAACGCGGACCTTGGAGGAGAAAGGAGGAAGGAGAAAGGACTAAGCGCAAATGAGCTAAGCGAGCGAGCAGCTAACGGAGAACAGAGAAAATAACAAAATTTAAGCAGCCCAATGAGAGTCACAATTTGCTAAGCAAACGAAACGCAAACGCAAACGCAAAAAAAAAAACTTAAGCGAGAAGAAAAACACACACACACACATAGAGCAACCTGATTTTGCTGCTTTTCATTCCCGTTCCTGTTCTCGTTCCCGTTCCCGTTCCCATTTCTTTGCTTTACTTTCCCTTTGCTTCGTTTCGTTTTCATTTACTGTTTACGCACCGTCCTGGGACTAGACTTCATTGTCTGGCCATTTGGTTGCTCCAATATTTGCGGGCCCAACAGATTTCATCTAAGTAAATAAGCCTGAAATTGTAGTACAGATTGAGCAAAGCATACGCCAAGGACCAAGTCTGTGGATTCTTTATTTAATAGCTTGAGAATGCAAAATTAACCGAGAAAAGCCACCAAAAAAAAGGCAATTCAGTCTTTTGCATTGATTAGAAGTGCTCGTTTTAAAGCTAATACAGCGTTTAAACAAATGTGACTTGAGATGCCAATTGTTGCGGTGTCTCAAAGAGAAATTTCCGAACTCCAAAATCTATTTATTCAAATCTTTTGCATATTTTCCATTTATATTCGTTTATAAACTATTGAAAATAATGTTTATTTATAACGTAAAATGTTTGCATTTTCAAACTAAGCAGCTTTGAAGTAGTCAACCGGTTGCCATGTTTATTCAATGGCGCCCAACGTGCGCTAATTGCATACAGCTGTGTACTTTGAAATAGCAGTGCAACCGAAAAAAAAACTACGTAAATGTTTTTTTGCATTTTTCTTTTTGTTAGTTGGTTGCTTGCACATTGTTTTTGTTAAATGACATTTTTCTGTTATTTTTATGTTTTAACACAAGTGCACAACGTTTTGGCTGCATTTTGGAATAACAGTTTTTTTATTTTCTTTCATTTATCATTATTAATCTTCATCATCTGACTTTATTTTCATATAAAGCATCTATTTCATCATGCACATATACCATCAAAGGCGCATCCTTGTAAATGGCGCCCAACGTGCGGCAATAAAAGTCTTGTTTATCCCACAAAATGCGAAACAATTACTTGTTCATTGATGTGTTCCCTTTGATAGCTCTGATCAGATTGCCTTATGCGCTCCAGCGTCCTGTGTCCAGTGTCCAGTGTGCTGTGTCCTGTGTGCTGTGTCCTGTAGACTGCAGCTTGGCTGACTTCGTTGGCCCCGATTGATACTTGTGAATATTCCCAGGCTGTTTGCAGTTTCAGGCACCATTGACTGCCCCCCTGCAGCAGTTTTCTAAGCTGTCGCATTGCCCGCTTCCCCCTCTGTCTTCCGCCCTCTGCTGCTGGCCAGCTGCTGACCCAGTTGACAGCATGCTGAGATGGTCCTGGAACGTTTGCTTTCTTATTGCCTTGGCGCATTTTTCGATTAAAATTTATTTGCGCAACTTATGAAAACTTAAATGCCCATAACGAACAGCGGCGGCGGCCCAGACGACGTTCAAGTCGATACTTTTGAGGGAGGATAGAGAGGAGGAGGAGGGGGGAAGGGACTGACTGGGTCTCTAGGCAAATGGCGCTGCGTCGCAGCATCCTGCGCCAAAGTTTCAAATATTTCATAATTTGCAACATATTTTATGGGCCATATTGCAGTTGCAGACCAAAAGAGGCCAAGGCGAGACGAGAGGCCTGCATGGCCATGGCCAGCGAAAGACTGTTGTCACGCCCAGCGTCTTGGCCATAAAAAAAAGTAAAGTAAAATAGGAAGAACGAAGTGAAAAACTTTTGCGCTGATTTACGAGAAAGTTCGTCGGCCAATTTGCAATGGGAAAACGCAACAAGAAAGCAACTGAAGCAACAGCAACAGCAACAGCAATAGCAACATCAACAGCAGTCGGCAAGAAATTCAATAGCTTCGACTGGGCGGCAACAAATCAATTCGATGCTCTCTATCACTTATCATCGTCGAGCAAATATGTATTTTTTTGGCATTGCTCATACGCCGCATTGTCAGTGTGAAAACGGAGTAGGAAATGTTAAAGACGATGTGCGATGTGCGATGTGTAAAGTGTAAAGTGTAAAGTGAATGTCGCAGACGCCACAACTGTCTGCCGTCATTTGTGCTAAATAATTCAAATGACTTCCGACTTTGACTTTGACGCTAGCTTCCAATTCACGACTATCTATCTCTCTCGCTCTCTGTCTCGATGTTGCAAGTTCAGAGCAGAGCAGAGCTTATAGCCATGGGGCAAATGAAGCGCGTCGCGTCGCGTTCGTCTGGAGTTGATGTAGCTGATTTTGCTCTCTCCTGCTGCAGGTACGCAACGCACTTAAAAAGTAATTTTATTACACAGCTACTTACAGTGGCTGTCAGCGACAAGTAGCAGCAAGGAGGAGGGGAAAGAGGGACCAGGTCAATTGAAGTAAAGGAGGCGAGCGAGGCTGCTCTAAAGACGACACACTTTTTTTTTAAAGACGTTGCTCAAACGGAAACGGAAAAGCAGAGCGCAAAATTGTTGCTTGTTGTCGACGTCGTCGTCGTCGTTGTCGTTGTCGTTGTCGCCCACTGTCACACTACTATTGAAAAGTTTTCGTCCTTTGCTTGCTCCTGCCTCACGTTTTGTTGTTTATTGTTTTTTTGGTTCGTCGTCGCCCCCGTTTTCAACTTTTGCCGCTGCCGCTGCTGCTTCAGAAATTTTTCTCATTACACTTTTTCCAGTTCTGTTGACTTCTTCTGCTGTTGCTGTTGCTGTTGCTTTAGCTGACTGCTATAAGGCTGCCTTCAATGCCAGACAAAAGCTGGCAAACTTTCAACTTTCCTCTACTCTTTGCCCTTTTGCGTTTGCCTTTGCCTTTGCCTTTGCCTCCCTCTTTCATTCCACTTCTTCTCACTTTGCTTTTGCATTTGGAGTTTGCTTAGTGCCCGTTGCTGTGTGTGTGTATGTATGTGTGTGTGTGTGTCTCTTTTACCAAGGTAATTAAATGACTCAACTCTCGACTCGAAACTTCTTCCAGGAAATTATTATAGAGTCGACTGATTGATACACACGCACACACACACACACACGCACACGAATCATTTATTCGACTCTTATTGAAATTAGAACTTTACTTTTCAAGATAAAATACTTATATGCATAGCATAAAGTGACCGATGATTGTCTGTGTGTAGTGCATAAAATTACCTCTTGATAAATTTAAATATTCTTTATATGAGAATCAGTTATTAAGCGTTGAATAATGATATCTGTTTTACTCTACTCTATAATGTATTTTATAAATCAAGTTCAATTTTCTTTTTGATTTCTTCTTAACAGAGCTGAATTAGAGTTTTTAATTTTATAAATATTCTACAAATGAAAATGAGTTTATAAATGTTGAATGTATAATATAATGATAATTATATATTAAAATAATCTATTTTTAAAAACTTTATCTTTGAATAATAATTTAAATTAAGTTCAGTTATTCTTATGACTTCCTCTAACCAGAGCTTAAACAATTTCAATATTCTACAGATGAGCATAAATTTTGAAATATTTTATATAAATATAAACATATACATGTTATTAACTATAATAGTATACAATTTTATACATTTAATGAATATAAGAATTAAATGTATTTACTTTTTTGTCTGACCCCTAACAAACTTGTTGCTGTTTTTTTTTTTTTTTTAATGGAAAACATTCATACATTGAGTATACAAAATAAGTATGGTATAATTAAATACTTAAATACTATATTCAACATTTTACCTATGATTTAAGTCATATATAGATCAATTATCATAAATGGAATAATTCAATTGGCATAACTTCTGTTTATTTACCATAGTTGTACATATTCCAAAATGCTATAATAAATTCTACAGTATAACACTATAGAAAGCCAGCAAAATTTCGGTCTTCATAATGTTTGAGTTTCTGATGTTTGCTTATAATGTGCTTAGTAGTTAATTAAAATAATTGTTTAATTTAAGTGTTTTATATATATCATGGAAGGGAATTGTTAAAAAGTACTGCTTTACTTCTGCAGCTGTAACTCGCTTTTAATATCAACATTTTAATAATCAATTCCCCGTTCTTCTTTAATGCATTTGAAACTATTTAAGAGCTTGGAATATTTGCCATTATCTTTATTATTAAAAAGGTTTCCTTTTTTTTGTGTGCGCTATCATTAATTACTTAACTTTGATCGGGTTCCATTAAAATTCAGAAATGGCATCTTTCGCTATGTTTTTTCCATGCTACTTTCTTTGCTTTTGTTTTGACTGCTGTCAACTCTTGTTGCACTTTCCCGCTGCGTTGCGTTGCGTTTGGAAAATTTCTTTTCGCTGTGTTTCGCAGCTCTTGTCGAAAGTTGTGGCTGCTGACCCCCTCTCTAGCCCCTCTCACCCTTTGGCTACCTTTTGGCACTATTATTAAGTTTGCGCAACACCGACGCCATTTTGTTTTTTGCTATTTTACTTTTTCATTTAGCGCTTTTCTTTTTAATTTCACTTTTTTTTTTTCTGACGCTCTTGTTCTCGCTCTTGTTGCTGTTGTTGTAGTTGTTGTAGTTGTTGTTGTTATTTGTCATGCCGCCGTGGGAAATTCAGGAAGTTGTTGTTGCTGCCTGTCGCTGTCGCTGGCATTTCGTTTAATTACTTTTGACATCAGGTAAATTGTCTACATTTTTGGCTGGCCTTTTTTTTTGGTTTTTGCTGTTGTTGTGTTCTTCTTCTTCTCTGCTGTGAACTTTTCTCCCTCTATGGTCAGGTGAGAGGGTGATGGAGGGGAAGGTGTTAACAACAGCACGCTGTTGGCAAAAAGTGTGCCAAATATTTACTTAGGCCCCTTGCCCATATATTTATCAATGGCACTCACCCGCACACACACACATTCACACACCAACAGACACACACACACACACTCACACACCGAAACACACCGACACACACACACTCACACACACGCTTCCGTCACATGCTTCATATTTGCATTTGACTTCGTTTCGCTTTTGGCTCGCATTTATTTTGATGTATTTCCATTGGGCAAACAAATAACTTTGTGAAACCCTTTGAGGGCCGCATGCCTGAGGGCTGTCAAGGGGGCATGGAGAGGGGAGAGTGGTGGGTGGGGGGTGGTACATGCTGCATGGGATTGCCTTCAAAACTTGAGCTCGCTTTTTTTCGGTTGCGTCGTTTTGTTTGTTACATCCGCTCTTGTTTTTCATTAGCAGATAGTTTAGTCAAGGCAAACAAATATACCAGTCGCCTCCCCCCTCTCTTCCTTTCTCACTGTGTCTTTACTTATCATTCATCCCTTTTTACAGCTTGTTTGATCCTTGCGGCTTGGCCGCATCCCTCAACTCAGCTCTTTCCCTCATTAGTTAGCTGCTTTTCGTGGCTCTAATCACATGTGCCACTACAGCATCTTCTTTCCCCTGACCCATTCACCCCCCACTCACCACCCACTCACTATCCACTCACCCCCCACACTCATCCATCTTGGTAAACTCTTTTCTAGCATTTGATGTGTTGTGTTTTGTTTTGTGTTTTCATTGCTTGTTTGCTGCTCAAACTTTGGACTCTTGTTCGCTTCCATTAAGAAGCATTTGCCAGTTGCCAGTTACCAACCAGCAACCAACAACCAGCAACCAACAGCAGCAGCAGCAGCAGCTCCTCAGCTCCATTTCGAGTGCTTTGCCGGGGCAAATGGAAATGTAAAAATCCACAGCAAACAATATACCAGAAAACTGCCACAGCGAAAAAAGAAAAGAAGAAACTTTTATTTAACAACAACAGCAACAACAACAGCAACAACGACAACAACTAAGGCAGATTGAGTGTGTTTGTTATACTTTTAATCATATAATCTACATATGTGCATATTAATGAATTTCGTTCAACACTGCCACGCCTCCACTCGCCTCCTTCGACATTACCCCCCTCGCTCATCGCTCATCGCTCACTTAGCCATTTTATCCAACACACTCGTATTTTGCCCAGGCTTAAGGGCAGCGACTGTGTGTGTGTGTGAGTATGTGAGTGTATGTGTATACATGTGTGTGTGTATGTTGAATTGGCTGAATGAAAGTTTTGCTTTTCACTCGGGCACACAGTTTTCTGTTTTGTGCTCTCCATTTCTTCTTTTTGTACCCTGCCCTGCTCCCTTAAAAAGAGGCCAACAAAGGGTATTTTGAAATGTTTTCGAAGAAGAAAGTTAAATTTTTGTGCATATTATACATTTTATAAATTAAATGATTAATAAATTATGCCTCTTAACTTGTAAACATTACAAGCAAATAGTCAAAAAATGAAACCAAAACCAAATTTGAGAAAAACGATTTTTAAACAATAAATAACATATAAAGAAAAATTTAAACATATATATATAATAATAAATATAAATATGTATATTTAATAACAATTATATAATAAACAACAATCATGCCAAAAAATATTATTATAATAATAAGTCATAAAATAATTCTTAGTATAATAATTACAACATAATTGTTGTGTTTTACTTGCGTTTATTTTTATTTTATTTAATTTATTAAATTTATATAATTTATTGATATTTTGACAAAATTAATACTTTTTTATATTTACTTTTTTTCTTCTTTTCAACAAAATAGTATTAAAAAAACAAACAATAAAGCTTGTAACCTGAGATCTAAGTAAAGCTTTTCCTTTAAAAGAAGTCAGCAAAGATCAAATTATTACTTAAGTGAAAGGCATATTAATAAAAAACTGAATACAGTTAGGATTGTAATATTTTCATTAAAACAGTAACAATATTGATTGTATACAGTTTCTTATTATTTATAATCGTAAAAGAAATACAATTTATTGTTGGAACAAATAAATAAGTCAGAAAGAGAAAACAAAATTCGGCGTTACTTAGAAATTGAATTTTTGTAATGAAAATGCTTCAAAAACTGTTTCGAATGCTAGCTGAAATATCATAATTTATATATACCATACAGGGTATTGCGATGTTGCGTAAACTTTGCGAAAACAATTGCCATTTATTCGCTTTGCCTTTTTTTTTTTGTGTTTCTGTTTTCTGTTTGCTGTTTGTGTTTGCGTTTTGCTTTTTGTGTGTTGTGTTGTCGCTGTTACTTTTAAAAGCTTTTTTAAGTAACTCCAACTAAATTAAGTTAAATACATTTCGTGTTCTCATGTGCGTGTCCGTTCGACGTGCGACGTGCGACGAGCCGTGTCACACGTGGCGTATGCGCAACTTTGTGCTGCGGATCAACTGCGGATCTGTGAGCCTGTGAATTGATGTTAACCGATGATGATGATGATGATGATGATGATGGTGGTTGCCAAGGATGCAGGCATTATTATGCTGTGCCACCTCGAGTTGCCTCCACACACATACACACACACACACATTCGCACTCTCTGTGTGTCATTGTGGCAACGAGCTTTGCCTCAGCTTCAGCTTCAGCTGCCTCTGCTGCCCGCTTGGCTTTAGCAATAAATTGCAATATTTATGTTTCTGGGCTAAAACTGCAGTCGCGCGACAATTGAAGCCAGCTGCCACACATACGCCCACGCCACGCCCCCTAAGCCAACGTAAGCCGTAAGCCGAGAGCCGAGACTGAACTGAACTGAACTGAACTCGAATGTGTTTTAGGTGCAAAGTCTCTAAACGTAACGAACGTTTAGAAGAGCCATAACAATTCTCAGTGCTGCTTTGTGCCTTTGTGCCACAGCGTGTTGCAGCTGCCACCTCCTCCTCCGCTGCTTCTGCTGTTGCAGCTATGCAGATTGTGCAGCAAATGGCAAATGTATCTCAGTATATCTCTAGCTGCATCTGTCAGTGTGTCCTTTGCCTCTGCACTTTGTTTTCCAAAGGGATTTTCTATGTTTTCCAACAGCTTTTGTTTGCCACACACCAACACACCAACACACTATAGCACACACACACAGACTTCGTGAGAGCTTTTAGTTTTGCATTTGAAGCACTTGCCTCTGCATTTTTCGCAACACGCAAAATCATTCGACAAAATATACAAATCTCTCAGTTATTTACTGTTAGCTGAGTCTGCTGCTGCTGATTCCATTCCAGAATAAATGCCAGACAAAGACAAAAGCAAAAGCAACACACAACAGTATTACGGCCAACACACATACACACACACAAACACACATAGATAACTATCTATAGTATTTACGCGTATTTATTGTAAATATGTTTTAAAGCCTTTTCAGCATATTTTAGAACATTCAAGTTAGTGCTTTTAATATAAATTGCACTCTTCAAGTTATGTTCTTTATAGAACATTTTACAAAATAGAAATTATATAATTATATTATAAATTAATGAAGTACAAAGTGCAAAGTGTGCACCTTTTAAAAATGAATCAATTTATATATGATTGACTATTTTCTTAGCATTATAATGTTTTATATTGAAAGCGATGACATCAGAAGTATTTCAAAGACTTTTTCACTTTTACTCTTTTGTTCGGTCGGGAAATATATGCAAATGAGCCAATAAAGTACTTTATCGATAGCATTGATCGCTTATCTGTTTATGAAATGGATTATATATGAAAAAAAGAAATGTGGTGCTCGCATCTTAATCGTTTTCGTTGACAATCTGGTATATTTCTAATGATATGGTATATTTAACATTTTGTAGTCTAAGGATAAACCAATTCCATGAAACATTTTTTATATTTTTCGTATATTTTCGGTATATTAAGTTGGTCTATCATCATTGAAGCATTTATATATTTATGTATTTTTCGGTATATTAATTTGGTATATAAAATATATGAAGTATTTTTATATTTTTGTATTTTTTTCGATATATTAAGTTGGTATATTGGTCCCTGTAGTATGTCGTTATACGAAATCAATGAAACATTTTTAGTATTTTTTGGTAAAATAATTTGGTATACGAAATCATTGAAGCATTTACATATTTAGGTATTTTTTCGGTATATTAATTTGGTATATACAATATAGGAATTATTTCTATATTAAGTTACATCGTTATACGAAATCATTGAAGTATTTTTGGTATATAAATTTGGTATACGAAAGATATGAAGCATTTATATATTTTGGTATTTTGGTTATATGAAGTAAATGTAACATTGATGTATTTAAGTATTTTTTCAGTATATTTGTTTGGTATATTTTAAGAATAAAACCGAACTGTTTTGCTTCAATTGAAAATAGGTAGCGGAATTCTCACTACCTTCCTCGATTTGTTTTTTTTTTTGCATACTAAACACTCGTTGAGCAATCCGCTGAATTCCCCATAAAAAGCTAAAAAAGAAGCTGATAAAATTGCTACGAATAGTAATTTTATTAAGTGCATTCGAAAGTCTGAAAATGTTATTTACAATCGTAAAATAGAAATACGGTTATCAGAACTCAGGAATTGATGAGATTAGATTTGTGTGTTAGACAATAAATGTTTTTGCGAAGAATTTATGCATATACTGAATATACACAGAAGTCGTAATAATTGGCAATTAAAGACAAAAAGCATTGCATTGCTTTCAAGTCGATTCGGAAACAGGTGTGGAAATGCAATTAATTGGCATTCGAAGGGGAAATCTAAGCCGAAGTGCAAGCTGAGCTGTGACAGCTGAGTGAAAAGATCTCTTTGAGCTGGGCTGAGGCTATAAATTGGAATCGTAAGCAGATGAGCGGCGATTAATGATCTATTGAACAGGTTGAGAGTTGTAACATTTCTATCGGAGATCTCGTTAAGTACCTTGGCCTCAATTGCGGCCAAAGAAACACACAGAAACCTTTTTATACCCGCTACCCATAGGGTAGAAGGGTATTATAACTTTGTGCCGGCAGGAAATGTATGTAACAGGTAGAAGGAGGCATCTCCGACCCTATAAAGTATATATATTCTTGATCAGCGTCAACAGCCGAGACGATATAGCCATGTCCGTCCGTCCGTCCGTTCGTCCGTATGAACACCTAGATCTCAGAGACTATAAGAGATAGAGCTATAATTTTTTTTTCGACAGCATTTATTTTGTTTGCACGCAGATCAAGATTGTTTCAAATTTTTGCCACACCCCCTTCCGACCCCGCAAATAAAAAAAAAATCGAATAACAAGCGTAGTTTCAAAGCTAGAGTTGCGAATTTTGATATATACAATAATTACTGTAGTAGTTCTGATTTCTGAGAATTTGGTTGCGATCAGATAAACATTTTGGAAGTTATTAAAGAAATACTTTTGTATGGGCAAAAACGTCTACTTACTAGGGGTCTTAGTTGCTTTGGCTGACAATCTGGTATATTGTGCCGTCTATGGTATATTTTGAATGCGGTACTACACCGATATACCACATATACCATTTGGTATATTTGTAGTATTTTTGCAGTATATTTGGTATATTTTGAAAATAATACCGCAATATTTTGCCCTTATTAAAAATGGGTAGCGGGTATCTCACAGTTGAGCAAACTCGACTGTAACTTTCTTACTTGTTTCCACCTTGATTTGCCAATCGATGGCGACTCGCTTCGAATCGCTTTGAATCGATTCGTGTTGTATTAGAGATGAGACTGTCTGTCTAGTTGGGAATGGTGCATCTGCTTTTAATTGCATTGCGATATGAGGCAAAGTGAAACCGGTTAGCCCACCAGTGCATCTCATGTTGCATGTTGCATGTGGCATGTGGCATGTGGCAGTTGCTATTGCAGTTGCAGTTGCGGTGGCTGCAGCTCATAAATCGTTCAATCATCGGTGGCACATTGACAACGCCATTGGCCGTGTGTCATACGAAGCAACTCCATTTCTTCTTCTTCTTCTCCTCAGCTCTTTTCTCAATTTTCCACTTGCCATTTTCAGCATTTTCTTTCGCTTTTTTTTTTTTTGAAGCGTGTGCGCTTTAGACATAAAATTAATGCAATTTACTTACAAAATGTGCCATTAAAAGCGCATAACCAGGCTGTAAAAGCAAGACAACCAGAGAGGGGGGTGGAGAGGGGAACGAGGAAGGAGGCACATAAAGCAATATGAGCTTGTCGCAGTTGCAACGTCGCCTTGGTCTGGGCTGCAGTGAGTGTAATTTAATGCCAATGCAGTTTTTTTTTATTGTTGTTGTTGTTGTATTATTTCTTTTTTGCATGCTCACTCGCTGCACACACACACACACACACACACACACACGGACACACACCACAAAGCGCTCCAGTTGAGGCCAAGACCGAGACTGAGACCCAGACTGAGCGTGGCATGCCACAAATTACCCGGCAAAAGTCCGTAGAGCGCATTTAGCTAAATCGCAGAATTTATGTCTTATGAAAATGCTGCAAGCATCCAAGCCGCAGACTCTAGACTCTAGCCTTTAGACTCCAGACTCCAGCCAAGTGACAATGCTAATGTATGAGAAGACTGCATACACATAATAATAAAAAGCAGAGACAACTTAAGCCAAACGAATCGCAAATACACTGTAATTAAATAAACATCAAAATGCGTAATAATAATTATAAATTTGAAAAAATCAATTTCATTAACTGCTGGATAGAGTATTAAAGGGGAGCTTACTTGTTACTTTTGTGTGGATTTAAAACTGATTTATTTCTTTGATTGTGCTATGCAGCTATACGATCTGCCACATGCCTCTGCTGTTGCACAATGCCACAAATTATGCCGCCTCAACTATTCAACTCTGTTGGCTCGCGATTTGTTCTTCTCGTTATTCTTGTTGTTGTTGTTGCTGTCCCATCAATTCGCATGCCAAAAGTGCGGCGAGAAACTTTTCAATTCAATTATCAACGCCCAGGCATGTCGACTATCCATCTATCTAGCCATCTCTCGTTTCCATCTATAGACACCACTCCAGCCCACATTTGAACCCCCCTCTCACTCTCTCTCTCTCTCTCAGTGCTGCGATTTGACTTCGATTTGCAGTGCAATTTGGCTCAATGCATTTTGGGTAATTTGTTTGCCAAATTCGCGTGTTGGCGTCGTCGTCGAAGTCGTCATCGCATTTTTGCGGGGGTGTCAATTGTGGCAAGCCAAACATTAACAGCAACAGCTAAAGCAACAACAACAACATCACGCCAATTACTTGCACAAAATGAGAACAACAACAACAACTACAAATCGACACCCACTGCAAATGTCAGAATTTCGACAGAGAAAGAGAGAGAGAGAGAGAGAGGGAGAGAAAGAAATTAATGTTTGAAAAATCACACAGTAAAGTCTCGAATTTTGGAAATATGAAGAGAGACATTCAGTTCAGTCATCGAGTGAAATCCTCTTATTGGAGTGCTCACTGTAGTATGTATATACATATGCATAGATTGCTTGCTTGTGAGAGAGTTGCACTCGAAAGCTAAATATATAAATATTGGATGCCAGTCGACCGACAAATATTTTGGCAAGCCAAAAATTGAAGCGGCCACCAAAAATATTTGCAGTCAAAATGTGCAAGACAGAGTGAGAGAGGGGGAAGCGTGGGGAGAGAGCGCACAAATTGTCAACACATTTTAGAAGTAGCATCAATATGTATGGAAGTGTGCGTGTGTGTGTGTGTGAGGTGAGAGAGACTTGCGAAGGCAACAGATGGGCTATCATAACAGCCTTAGCTCACAAGCAAGCAAAGTGCTTAAGGACGCAGAAGAGTGGAGAGCGAGCAAGAGAGAGAGAGAGCGAAGAGAGAGCTTAGACAGGGCTGGAGTGGAGAGTCAGTGTGGAGAGTGGGCAGCGAAATTGAAAAATAAATAAAATTATGCGTCGCAACACATTCGAAATCATTGGCCAAAGACATATCGTTGTTGTGTGTGTGTAGAAATGAGTGTGTGTGTGTGTGTGGACTGCTGACTCTAGAGGCAATGCCAATCGTCGACGCTGCGACGCTGTCAGCGCCAACGGTTCAACATCGAATTGAGTAGAAGATTTTTTTTCGGGGCAGAAGATGCGATGGAATGAATGGAGAGTGGTTGGGGAAGGAAAGGAGGGGAGAAGATGACGACGCGCTTCACGCATCACTTGATTCTTTTCCATTTCAGGCTTCTTGCTCGCTCGCTCGCTCTCAATCTGTGTCTCTCTGGAAATGGGCATCATTGAAAATTCAAATCACATCAAATTCTAAAATACACAAACCACGCAAATCGTTCTTTCGAGCAAAGCAAAATAAAAATGCGAGTACATAAAAATAATAATAATAATAATAATAATAAAAAAGCGAAGCAAGAACCTTTTGGCAATGAAGTGCGACTGGCAAAGTGAAATTTGTTTCGATTTCGGTTTCGGTTTTTCAGTTAGCAAAATGGCCAAGGCAACCCAGAAGGAAAACGAATGTGTGATGTGTAAAGGGAAAAGAGTGCAAATTATGTTGCTGACACGCCCCAAAATCTAAACGAAGATGCCCTATTAGGTGGAGGCGGGGGCGGGGTCGACTCGCCTCTCCACATTTTGTATTTTGTATTTTGATTTGGCAAATCTTTGTGTTACATCTGAATAGCATTAATTTCTACACAAGTTGTTACAGCATTCAAAGTGAGGCGCCTCTTTTAGCCCACACTCGCAATTCGATCACATCTTGCCTGCTTGCCTTCTGCCTTCCCACGCCCCTTTGCCCCAGACGCCCCCTTTTTTTTTGTGTGTGTTGTGTGTTGTTGGCCATAACTCGCTGCATTGGACTGCGACTCAGTGCCGCCTTCTTTTCTCTTTTTTCTTCTCTGTTGTGTTTTTTTTTTTTTCTTTTGCATATTGGAGAAAAAAGAAAATAATGTAGAAATGTTGTAGCCAGTTTATAGAGATGGTGTGGCCAAGGCTTTTGCAGCCTTTCAGGCCTGCTTGGTATTTTATTTTTGTTGTTGTGCTTTTTCGCCCATAATTTTTGTGCCGTTTACAACAAACAGCCGCATAACTTGTGAACGGCTCGCAATCGCAGTCCCGGTCCCGATTCCGGTCCCTGTCGCTGTTGCTGTTGTTGTTGTTGTTGTTGTTGCTGTCCCGGCTTATCTGTCGATGCTGTCCCACGGTCTTTTGGTTTGGGTATTCACACTCATACTCACTCTCACATTCATGTTCACACTCACATTCATGTTCACACTCGCACTCTTTCGCATGCTGCCAAATGATTTTCACATGTTTTTTGCTTTCGCACTTTTGCTTTGCCTTGGATGTTGCATGTGTTTTCCACACTTTGGCTTTGGCTTTGGCGTTGGCATTTAATTAAAAAGGCTGCAAAATTATGAACTTTTCTTTCTTTCTCTCTCTCCGTGTAAATTTGTTTGTTTTCCCCACACACAACATATATCAAAAATTGGCTGCCAGATGCGAATGTGGAAATGTGAGCGGGAAATGCAAAATCTTTTGCCAATGATCTGGCGAACTTTTTCCCCCCACTCCCCATTTCCCACTCCCCATTTCCCATTCCCCGTTCCAAGGCAATAACTTAACAACAAGTCGATGGCTGGGATGAGTAATGGGGCAATGTGTTGAGAGGGCGATGAGAAGTAGTTCCCAAAACTGGCGACGGCGCATTGAAAATCAAATGAGCTGTAAAGAAAATTTCGCGTTAAAATGCGTTTTATTGTTTCCAATTAAGCTGATTGAGTGCGTCGCGTGGAATCAAGCAACAAACCAAAATACAGAAAAAAACAGACGTTGTAAACTGTAAACTGTAGAATGCAGACAGTATATAGAGTGTAGTATAGGCCGACATGCTTGAGTTAATCCCACACACACACATCAACACATCAACAGACCCAACCCAACCCAAAAAACAATACACCGAAAAAAGTATATCGAAACAATTTATGTGCTA